>NC_091993.1:57405538-57631029 GCF_044704955.1 Pristiophorus japonicus
CACCCACCCACACACACACCCACCCACACACACATTCCCAAAGGCTGGCGATGCTGGGACAATGCAGTTTTCAGATTTTTGTTGGGTAAGGGTATAAAGGGATATGGATCAAAGGTGGATAAATAAGCTTAAGATACAGATCAGCCGTGATCCAACTGAATGACAGAGCAGGCCAGGGGGATGTATGGCCTTCCCCTGTTCCTATGTTCTTCACAGATATGCGGGGGGGGGGGGGGAATCTTGTACTTTTGCATAAAAAAAGATTGAGAAATTATAGCTGAGGTAATCTTACTTGGGGATGGTGATGGTGAGGGGGAGGGTGGTGAGGGGGAGGGTGGGGGGTGGGTGATGGTGGTGGTGGAGAGTGGAAAGTGGGGGGTGGGAGGCTAGGGGTGTTGGGTATAGGGTGTAGGGTGTAGGGTGGGGGGGTGGAAGCGGGTGAGGAGTGGGATGTAAGATGGGGGGTGGGTGTTGGCCGTGGGTGGGTGATAGTGGTGGTGGAGAGTAGAGAGTGGGGGGTGGGGAGGGGGTTGTAGGGTTATGGGGGTGGGGTGTGAAGGGTGGGGTATGTAGGGTGGTGGTGGTGGTTGGGGGGGAGGGGTGATGGTGGGGCCATAGAGGTTGGGGGAGGGGTGATGGAGGGGAGAGGGGTGATGGAGGGGGGGTGGGGGTTGGGTGATGGTGGGGGGAGGGGTGATGGAGGGGGGGTGGGGGAGGGGTGATGGCGGGGGGAGGGGTGATGGAGGGGGGTGGGGGAGGGGTGATGGTGGGGGAGGGGGAATGGTGGGGTGTGGGGGGAGGGGCGATGGTGGATGGGGTAGAGGGTGGAGGAGGGGTGATGGTGGGGATGGGGGAGGAGTGATGGTGGGGGTGGTGGTGGAGGAGGGGTGATGGTGTGGGAGTGGGGGAGGGATGATGGTGTGGGAGTTGGGGAGGGGTGATGGAGGGGGTTGGGGGAGGTGTGATGGAGGGGGTTGGGGGAGGGGTGATGAAGGGGGGGTGGGGGAGGGGTGATGGTGGGGGAGGGGGAATGGTGGGGTGTGTGGGGGAGGGGCGATGGTGGATGGTAGAGGGTGGAGGAGGGGTGATGGATGGGGGTGGGGGAGGGGTGGCGGTGGGGGAGGGGTGATGAAGGGGGGTGGGGGAGGGGTGATAGTGGGGGGGTAGAGGGTGTGGGTGGGGTGGGGGGAGGGGTGTAGGGTTGCCGGGGGTGATTTTTAGATGCTGCGGCACCCTGGGGATTAGACTGGTCGTCCACCATCCAGTTCTGGATGAGCCACAATTCCTTGCAGCTAAACAGTGGAAAGATCAAAGACATAGTCTCCAGTGACAGAGTCTGTGGCTCTCGTATCGGACTGTTCAGCCACCAAAGAACTCACTTCAGGAGTGGAAGCAAGTCTTCCTTGATTGCGAGGGACTGCCTATGATGATGATGAGTTTCCAGCCCCTGTCACAAACCCTCGCTACCGATTCCATCCCCTCTCTGGCCACTGTGTCAGGCTGAAACGGACTGCTCCCAACCTTGGCAACCTTAGTTATGTGCTGTGCTTCTGTCCCCTCAGCTTCTCCATGGCAAAGTCCGCGTACTCCCGTCTGCATAACATTGCCTGCCTCTGCCTCGACCGCATCCCATCTGTGGAAACCCTCATCCAGGCCTTTGTCACCTCCAGACGCGACTGATCTAATGTTCTCCTGCTGGCCTCCCTGCCCCTTCCCTGCATTAACATCAGTGCATCCAAACGCTGCTGACTGTGTCTTATCCTGCACCAATCCCACCTGCACATCACCCCTGTGTTCACCCACCTACACTGACCCCTGGTCAACCTCTTGCAGCCCAACCACACTCTACAAACAAAGATTTAAAAAAATTGTGGCATATGATGTTAAAGGGATAGGAGCTACATTGATAGAGGCGTTACTGAAGAGCGGAGAATGGGGTAAAATCATATGTTTTGGGTTAGTGGAATGTAAGAAATGTGTCCAAGGATAGGTGCTGGGCTAGCAATATAGGTCAGAGCACAGGAATGATGTGTGAGCACAATAATTCACTGGTTAGTTGGGAGTTGTAGTTAGAGCATCCCATCATCGGAAAAATATTGGAGTTATGAGAATGGGTTCACCAGAAAATACCACAAATGAGAGGCTGGAGTTAACACAGAAAGATCGGGGCTATACGTTCAATGAACGTGCACGATTTAATAGAAATATTCAAAATTATGAAATGTCTTGAGAAAGTACATGGTGAAAGATTACTCCCACTGGCTGGTGAATCAGTAACGTGGGAATAAACTTAGGATTATCACTAACAGAATGACACAGGGAGTTCAACATATTTTTTACACAGAGGATCGTTGGAACAGGAATGCTTCAAGCAGGAGGAGCTGTTTGTGGCAGAGTCCGGCATATCATTTTAGGAAACATAACAATTTGTAAAGGAAGAATATAAAAGGATGCAAATGGAATTAGAGTTAAACTGGTATCGCCAGCAATAGCATGAGGGACCGAGTGGCTGTCACTTGTGCTGTGATGTAAAGATTTAGGAACCCTTACCCTGCTGAATGAACAAGGACAGCACATGGTTACAGTGAGTAACCCTTACCCTGCTGAATGAACAAGGACAGCACATGGTTACAGTGAGTAACCCTTACCCTGCTGAATGAACAAGGTCACCACAGGGTTACAGTGAGTAACCCTTACTCTGCTGAATGAACAAGGTCACCACAGGGTTACAGTGAGTAACCCTTACCCTGCTGAATGAACAAGTCACCACAGGGTTACAGTGAGTAACCCTTACCCTGCTGAGTGAACAGTGGGCTGGATTTTAATGTGGTGTTTGGGTGGAGGGGGCTAAAACCAGCGAAGGTGACAACACGTCTGGGCACCGGCTCCAACAATGTTGCCCCCAGAAGGTGAGCAGGCATGTGGCCGCACGTCCATCGGGAGACCCCACAAACACTGCTCACAAGCTGGAAGAGACAGCAAATTTAAAGGGACCGCGCACAAAAAAAATCATGGACTCCGACCCGCCGAATTCTGCATTTCGCTCCAGTGCGTTAGGCTGCCTGCGAGCACCCACCTCAGGGGAGGTGGCTTGTCAATTCCCATATGCTAATCGCTCAATTAGAGCGATATTGACACATTGTTTTCCCAGGCTTCCAGAACCTTGCCCATGAACCCAAGGTGAGTGCACAGCGGAGAATGAGCAGGTCCATCAATCTCAGGGAGACATGGCATTCAATACCCAGCAGTCACAGCTGCTTTCTCACTGCCAATGGGGAAGGGTTTGTTCACAGCACTATTGCTCAAAGGTTACTTTCTACACTTTGGAGATGTGCTCTCGCACCGGGATTGATGCCGCTTATGCTGCCTCAGATTGCAGCCCAGATGAGGACCAAGGTGACCAGGAACAGATAGAGAAAGGTCATCGACCTGAAACACTAACTCTGTTTCTCTCTCTCTTCACAGATGCTGCCCGACCTGCTGAGTATTTCCAGTATTTTCTGGTTTTTTTATTTCAGATTTCCAGCATCCGAATTATTTTGCTTTTGTTTTTATAGCCAGCAGCTGCCTGCTGCTCACCGACCAATAGCTGCACAGCAGAGAGTGAGAGATCCACTGTCCACCAAACAGGCACCACACATAGAGGATCCATTTCCTTGACCTGTCTGAGCAGCAGACACTCAGGAGACTCCGGATGTCACGTCAGGTGGTGACAGATATCTGCAGCCTCCTAGAAGAAGCTCTGCTGGTCCTGGTGACCACACTTTGCTAGCAGCTGTCACTATCACCACCACCCTCAACTGTTTTGCCTCAGGATCCTTCCAGTGTTCTGCTGCAGAAGTGTGAAGAATCTCCTGCCATGCAGAAGTGTACAAGGCAGGCGACTGATGGGTATATTGCCGGGGCCGGTAATTATGCCAACTTTGCCACCGATGATGCCAGTCAGAATGAGTGGGCGCTTGGCTTTGCGGCTCTGGCTGGCTTCCCACGGGTGTAGGGCACCATGGACTGCACACGTGGCAAATTAAGACACCCCTAGAACAACCAGGAGTGTTTGTCAACCGCAAGGGCTTCCACTCCATCAATGCGCAGTTGGTGTGCACCCATAAAAAGAAGTTTATGCAGGTGTACGCGGGCTTCTGGCCAGCTGCCATCGTGTTTTCATCCTGCAGCAGTCCAAGCTCCCTGATCTCTTCGGAACTGGAAGCAGACTGAAAGGGTGGCTGCTCGGCAACAAGGGATAGCCACTGCACACGTGGCTCATGACACTGGTCAAAAACCCCACCACTGAAGCCCAACAGTGCTACAACAAATGCCACATCACTGGAGGATGTGTGATTGAACAGGCCAGTGGCATGCTGATGATGTGCTTCAGGTGCCTGGACAGATCGGGAGGCGGGCTTCAGTACGCATCAGCCAGGGTGCCCAGTATGGGCGTTCCTTGCGGTGCCCTGCACAACATTGCACAGCAGCGAGTCTTGGACCTGCAGGAGGAACAAGGCGAAGAGCTCAGATCATCCTCAGATGATTGGAGGGGACGAAGATTAAGAAGAGGAGGAGGGTAATGAAGGCAATGCACCCCAAGCTGCTCACATTACTGCCCGGGATGCCATTATGCCAGGGACCCATGTCACGAGGAAATGCAAACGCTGCTCTTCCTGCTCGCCTTCCCCTCCCCCACCAATGCCACTGGCACAAAATAGTCCTGCAAACCAGCCACTACCCCTTCATCATCCCTCCATTGGTCCCCATCAATTCATGTCCTCACATTCATCATCAAACAAGTTAGCTTACCACCAAGCACCCAAGCATGGACAAGACAGGAAAGTGGTGAAAAGAATTACACTGATGTGATGTAAATAAACAGTAGAAACTTACCCAAACAGCATTTCCTCAGAGACCCGCGTGCATCCCCTTGTGCAATTACAGAGCTTAACTCTTCCTGTTTCTGCTGCTCCTACATGGTGCAACCTCTGTGGCTTTAGCAGAGGTTGCTAGCACTGAGCTGGAGAGCACTTTTGTACAGATCAGTGTGGCCATGCAAGGCCAGGGCTAAGGTATGTCAAATTATTGAAGGTGGCAAACATGTTGGCATCCCGTGTTTGCAGGGTGGTGTTGAAGGCATACATGGAGTGATTTGATTGGAGCCTATGATGGTGCATGGTGCTGGCCACTCTATCCACAGAAGAAAACATCAGCTCAGTGGCCTGTAACCCTAACCCTAACCCTAACCCTCTCCCCCTCCCGATGCTTGAGGTGGACTCCTCAAATCTCTCCACAATCGTGATGATTCCACTTTAAATTCTGTCAGAGGAGCACACCTTGTCTGTTGTTGCTCAATGACACTCTTCTTCATCGACGGCCCCCGAGGCACAGCGTTTGTCCAGCTGAGCAGAGCTTGGAACGCCCTGTGCCCCCCGGCATGGACTCTCCACTGTTGTCTGTGTCTCCACCATCTGCTCTTGCTCACTTGTGGTGTGTGAGTCACCAGGTGAAAAGCCTACTCTCTGTCTAACTGGGGCCACCGGACTGAGAGTAACTGAGCTGGTGCATGATCTGACTGAGGGCTGTGACGGTGCACCCTCAATGATTCACCTCCTCTGAGAAATCGTCATCCGCGACCTCCACCAACTTCTGCTGCACCGTGAGGGCCCTGTGGGAGATAAACATCCTGCCAAGGTAAGAATATGTTGTAAGTTATCATGATGGAGATAATCACTTTTCACTTTGTAAAATCCTTACTCTACAGTATGAAACCACACGAGGCACATTCTGGGGACAAGGTCACTCTGTGACTGTAACTCTTTATTCACAGGACGTCAAAGACGATCCCTGTGTGGGACCTCCCTTTTCATACCTGTGTGATCAGGTAAGGAATGTCTCCCACAAGTTCACCCCTTGTGGTCAAGGTGCGCATCTAGGTTGAGTGTATACAGTAATACAGTGGTGTTACATTGTGGTTACATACATGACATCACCTCCCCCCACAAAGTCTTACTGGGATCATAGGTTTAGTCTTTCAGGTGGTCTACGCTCCCTCGTGGAGCGCCGCAGTTGGGGCTCTGGTTGTTGGATGCTGACGTGAGTGTCGGTCAACTGTGGTGATTCTGGCCTGTCCGGGCTGACCGCAGGGACTGTGCATTCTTCTGATTGCTCTTGTTGCTCGTTCACTGGCGGAGTTGTAAGCTCCATCTCATGGTCTTCTTCAGGTTCCTCCGTGTCGATGCTGAACCTTTTTATTACTTGATCCAGATGCTTACGGCATATCTGAACATTGTTGAGTTTTACCACAATGACCCTATTTGCCTCTTTGTCAATTACAGTACCCTCAAGCCATTTGGGCCCCATGGCATGATTGAGGAAGAATACAGGATCATTTATTTTTATACATCTCCCCCTCGAATTACGGTCATGGTACTCGTTTTGTGACCTGCGCTTGCCCTCAACTATGTCGGTCAGGACTGGGTGAATGAGGGACAACCGAGTTTTGAGTGTCCGTTTCATTAGTAGCTCTGTGGGCGGGACCCCCGTGAACGAGTGCGGGCGGGATCTGTAGGCCAGCAGGAGATGCGATAGGTGGCATTGTAGGGAGGGTCCTTGAATCCTGAGCATCCCTTGTTTAATGATTTGCAATTGGAGGCCGGCTTGAACGACGCAGTCCTGACGTGGTTGATGCCATTGCCCGACGTAAACTCTCGGAATTAATTGCTTGTGAAACATGGGCCGTTATCACTAACTAGGATGTCCGGCAAGCCATGGGTTGCAAAGATCGCACGTAGGCTTTCCACGGTGGTGGATGACGTGCATGAGTTCAGAATGATGCACGTGATCCATTTCGAGTACGCATCTACCACAATAAGGAACATCTTACCCATGAACGGGCCCGCGTAGTCAACATGAATGCGTGACCATGGCCTGGTGGGCCAGGGCCACGGGCTGAGCGGGGCTCCCTGGGGGCATTACCCAGCTGGGCACAAGTCGTGCACCTGCGAACACAGTGTTCCAGGTCTGAATCAATTTCAGGCCACCAAACGTGTGACCGGGCAATGGCCTTCATCAGCACAATGCCTGGGTGCTCGCTGTGGAGTTCCCTGATGAATGCCTCCCTACCCTTCTGGGGCACAACTACCCGGCTGCCCCATAGTAGGCAGTCGGCTTGGATGGAGAGCTCATCCATCCATCTGTGGAATGGTTTGACCTCCTCAGGGCATGCTCCGTGTGCGGGTGCCCAATCCCCAGTCTGAACACATTTCTTAATCAGGGATAGGAGTGGATCTCTGTTTGTCCAGATTTTGATCTGGATGGGGGATGGGGGATCCAGATTTTGATGGGGGAGCCTGCGCTGTCAAAGGCATCGACAGTCATGACCATCTCGATGCTTTGCTCAGCTGCCCCCTCAGTGATGGCCAGTGGAAGCCTGCTGAGCATGCCAGCGCAATTTTCAGTGCCGGGCCGGTGCAGGATGGAGTAGTCATAAGCAGCCAGCGTGAGAGCCCATCGCTGTATGCGAGCTGATGCGTTGGCATTGATAGCCTTACTGTCTGACAACAGAGATGTTAATGTCTTGTGGTCCGTCTCTAATTCAAACTTCCTACCAAAGAGGTACTGATGCATTTTTTTTACACCATAGACACATGCGAGCGCCTCCTTCTCGCCATCCCATATCCCCGTTCTGCTTGAGAGAGCGACCTGGAGGCATAAGCCACAGGTTGTAGTTGACCCTCAGCATTGCCCTGCTGCAACACGCACCCAACCCCATAGGACAATGCGTCATTCAGAACCAATTTTTTTTACAGGGGTCGTACAGGGTCAACAACTTGTTTGAACAAAGTAGGTTTCGCGCCCGATCAAAAGCCCGTTTCTGACAGTCCCACCAAAATCAATTGCAACCCTTACGCAAGAGCACATGTAGCGGCTCCAACAACGTGCTCAAGTTCGGCAGAAAGTTCCCAAAATAGTTCAACAGTCCGAGGAATGAACGCAACTCCGATGTGTTGCAGGGCCTGGGTGCTCGTCGAATCGTCTCTGTTTTGGATTCGGTGGGCCGAATCCCATCTGCAGCAACCCTCCTGCCCAGAAACTCAACCTCAGGGGCTAAGAACATACATTTAGACTTCTTGAGTCGCAGGCCTACCCGGTCCAGTCAGCGTAGCACCTCCTCCAGGTTGTGGAGGTGTTCCTCGGTGTCTCGACCCGAGATGAGGATGTTGTCCTGGAATACGATCGTTCCAGGAATGGATTTAAGCAGGCTTTCCATGTTTCATTGAAAAATCGCAGCCGCTGATCAAATGCCAAATGGGCACCAGTTATAAATGAACAGTCCCTTGTGTGTGATGATGGTGGTCAGTTGTTTAGATTCGTCGGCCAGTTCCTGGGTAATATAGGCTGAAGTGAGGTCCAACTTGGTGAACAGCTTGCCGCCTGCCAGTGTGGTGAAGAGGTCCTCCGCTCTTGGGAGCAGGTATTGATCTTGTAGGGACACCCGATTGATGGTGGCCTTGTAGTCGCCACAGATCCTGACAGAGCCATTCTCTTTTAGGACGGGAACGATGGGGCTCGCCCAGTCGCTGAATTCAACAGGCGAGATGATGCCCTCTCTCAGCAGCCAGTACAATTCGCTCTCGATCTTTTCCTGCATCACACACGGCACTGCTCTGGCTTTGTGGTGCACTGGCCTGGCGTCCGGGGTGATGTGTATCACTACTTTAGTGCCTTTGAAAGTCCCAACGCCAGGTTGGAATAGTGAATCGAATTGTTGTAGGACTTGTGAGCACGAACTTCGCTCCACAGATGAAATTGCGTGAACATCCCCCCATTTCCAGTTCATCTCAGCTAACCAGCTCCTCCCCAACAGTGCGGGACCATTGCCCGGGACAATCCAGAGCGGCAGCCGATTCACTAACCCATTGTGTGTGACAGCCAACATTGCACTGCCTAGCACCGGAATGATTTCTTTAGTGTAAGTCCATAATTGTGTCTCAATACGTGCTAATTTGGGTCTACTGGCTTTAAATGGCCATAGCTTTCCAAATTGCTGAACGCCCATGAGTGACTGGCTGGCTCCAGTGTCCAGCTCAATGCGTACAGGGATACCATTTAATAAAACCCTCATCATCATTGGTGGCATTTTGGTGTATGAACTGTGAATATTCGCCACATGGACCCGCTGAACCTCAGCGTCCATCGATTTGCCCCAAAAGTCATCCTGCCTCAAAGAACCTTCTTCTGGTCCATCCGCCTCATATATTAATCTGGTTGCAGACTTCCTGCACATTCGAGCTAAGTGGCCACTGAGATTGCAGTTTCTGCAGACAAACTGTTGAAATCTGCAAGATCTAGCTGAGTGTTTTCCCCCACACCTCCAGCATGAGTTAAAGTTTCCATTGTTGGGGACAAAGGGACCATGGCCAGGAATTCTGCACTGACTGTCCCTTTGACTGCTCTTAAGTACCCTGTTAGTGGGTGTCAATGGCCCCATCCCGGGCCGCATCGTCCACTGTGATGGCATTAATGTCCGTTCAGCCTGCCATTGTCTCTGTTGAAGTCCTACTCTGGGGTCTATTGCTGCCTGGGGCATGTCGGACTGCCCCTGCCTGCCTGCGGGGCTCTGAGTCGCATTGATGATGTTGACTCCCTGATCCATTGCCATGTTAGAGGCAGAATTGCGCGTGTATATTATTTTCGTCTCTTCCTCCCCCGCCATGAAAGTTTGAGCTATCAACGCCGTCGCTTCCAAAGTCAAATCCATGGTCTCAATTAATTTGTGGAAAATTCCCGCATGACCGATGCCCTTGATAAAGAAATCCCTTAGCATCTCCCTACTGCAGGCATCTGTGAACTTACAGAGGCTGGCCAAACGCCGGAGGTCCACTACGAAGTCTGATTGCTCTATCCTTCACGACGTCGGTGGGTGTAGAATCTGTGTTGGGCCATATGTATGCTACTCGCAGGTTTGAGGTGCTCCCCGAACAATTTGCTAAGTTCTTCAAAGATTTTGTCTGACGGCTTTTCGGGTGCTAGTGAGTCCTTGATGAGCGGGTAAGTCTTTGGTCCGCAGCTGGTCAAAAGATGAATCCTTCGCTTGTCGGCCGCTGCATCCCCCAGCCATTCTTTCGTAACGATCCTTTGCTGAAGCCTCTCGACAAAATCGTCCCAATCTTCCCCAACACAGTACCTTTCCTCTGTGCTACCAATGACCATTCTCGTGGGTTGTGAATTCCCGTTTCTCATCGCCAATGTAAAGTCCTTACTCTACCGTATGAAACCACACGAGGCACATTCTGGGGACAAGGTCACTTTGTGACCTTAACTGTTTATTCACAGGACTCCAAAGACGATGACCCTGCGTGGGAACTCCCTTTTTATACCTGAGTAATCAGGTAAGGAGTGTCTCCCACAAGTTCACCCCTTGTGGTCAAGGTGTGGATCTAGGTGAGTGTATACAGTAATACAGTGGTGTTATATTGTGGTTACATACATGACACACTTGCTGTTGAAATCAAGTCAACATGACTGAGTGCCGTATGATGTGACTGGTTTTTATCTAATTGTGTTACCGGGTGGCTGGGAGGACCCGGCTCCCCAACTTTGACAGCCAAGGACGCCGAAACTTCTCTGATCTCCAGTACCCGCTCCTCTGCATTTGCCAGTTGTGAGATTCTTCATATATTCTGGACAAATTAAATTGCCAAATGTAGTCTGGAGGACAAGTTCATAGAAACATAGAAACATAGAAAATAGGTGCAGGAGTAGGCCATCCGGCCCTTCGAGCCTACACCGCCATTCAATAAGATCATGGCTGATCATTCCTTCAGTACCCCTTTCCTGCTTTCTCTCTAGACCCCTTGATTCCCTTAACCGTAAGGGGCATATCTAACTCCCTCTTGAATATATCCAATGAACTGGCATCAACAACTCTCTGCGACAGGGAATTCCACAGGTTAACAACTCTCTGAGTGAAGAAGTTTCTCCTCATCTCAGTCCTAAATGGCCTACCCCTTATCCGAAGACTATGTCCCCTGGTTCTGGACTTCCCCAACATCGAGAACATTCTTCCTGCATCTAACCTATCCAGTCCCGTCAGAATCTTATATGTTTCTATGAGATCCCCTTTCATCCTTCTAAATGCCAGTGAATAAAGGCCCAGTTGATCCAGTCTCTCCTCATATGACAGCACAGCCATCCCTGGAATCAGTCTGGTGAACCTTTGCTGCACTCCCTCAATAGCAAGAACGTCCTTCCTCAGACTAGGAGACCAAAATGGAACACAATATTCCAGGTGAGGCCTCACTAAGGCTCTGTACAACTGCAGTAAGACCTCCCTGCTCCTATATTCAAATCCCTTAGCTATGAAGGCCAACATACCATTTGCCTTCTTTATCGCCTGCTGTACCTGCGTGCCCACTTTCAGTGACTGATGAACCATGACATCCAGGTCTCGTTGCACCTCCCCTTTTTCTAGTCTGCCATTCAGATAATATTCTGCCTTCGTGTTTTTGCCCCCAGAATGGATAACCTCACATTCATCCACATTATACTGCATCTGCCATGCATTTGCCCACTCACCTAACCTGTCCAAGTCACCCTGCAGCCTCTTAGCGTCCTCCTCACAGCTCACACCGTCACCCAGTTTAGTGTCATCCGCAAACTTGGAGATATTACACTCTATTCCTTCATCCAAATCATTAATATATATTGTAAAGAGCTGGGGTCCCAGCACTGAGCCCTGCGGCACTCCACTAGTAACTGCCTGCCATTCTGAAAAGGACCTGTTTATCCTGACTCTCTGCTTCCTGTCTGCCAACCAGTTCTCTATCCACGTCAATACATTACCCCCAATACCATGCGCTTGTGCGGGACCTTGTCAAAAGCCTTATGGAAGTTCAAATACACCACATCCACTGGTTCTCCCTTGTCCACTCTACTAGTTACATCCTCCAAAAATTCCAGAAGATTCGTCAAGCATGATTTCCCTTTCATAAATCCATGCTGACTCGGTCCGATCCTGTCACTGCTTTCATGGAATGCATTCGGGACAGTTTCCTAGAATAATACGTCATGGAACCAATCAGGGAACAGGCTATTTTAGATCTTGTATTGTGTAATGTGACAGGGTTAATTAGCAATCTCATAGTAAAGGATCCTCTGGGGTAGAGTGATTATAATATGATAGAATTTCACATTATGTTTGAGAGTGACTTGCCTTAGTCCAAAACTAGAGTCTTAAACTTAAATAAAGCCAATTACATAGGTATGAAGAGTGAGTTGGCTAAGGTAGATTGGAAAAATAGATTAACAGGTATGGTGGTAGATAAGCAGTGGCTAGCATGTTTCATAATTATCAACAAAAATACATTCCATTGAGAAACAAAAACTCCACAGAAAAAGTGACCCATCCGTGGCTAACTAAAGAAGTCAAGGATAGCATTAGATAGAAAGAAGAAGCTTATAATGTGGCGAAGAATAGTAGCAAGCCTGAGGATTGGGAGAGTTTCAGAAACCAGCAAAGGGTGACCAAAACATTGATAAAAGGTGAAAAAATAGACTGGGAAAACTAGCAAGAAAACAGATTGTAAGAGCTTCTCCAAGTCTGTAAACAGGAAGAGAGTAGCAAAAGTAAACATCGGTCCTTTAGAGGCTGAGGCAGGAGAAATTATGGGGAATAAGGAAATGGCAGAAACGTTAAACAAATTTTTTGTATCTCTCTTCACAGTGGAAGATGCAAAAAGCGTCCCTAAAATGGTGGGAACCAAGGGTCTAGTGAGAGTGAGGAACTTAATGTAATTCATATAAGTAGAGAAAAAAGTGCTAGAGAAACTAATGGGACTAAAAGCCGACAAATCCCCTGGACCTGATGGCCTATGTCCTAGGGTTCTTAAAGAGGTGGCTGCAGAGATAGTGGATGCATTGGTTTTGTTCGTTCAAAATTCCTTAGATTCTAGAACAGTCCCAGCAGACTGGAAGGTAGAAAATGTAACATCGCTATTCAAGAATAGAGGGAGAGACAAAACAGTGAACTACAGGCCAGTTAGCCTGACATCAGTCATTAGGAAAATGCTGGAATCCATTGTTAAGGATGTGGGATCAGGGCACTTAGAAAATCATAACATGATTAGGCAGAGTCAACATGGTTTTATGAAAGGGAAATCATGTTTGACAAATTTATTGGTGTTTTTTGAGGATGTAACTGGCAGGATAGATAAAGGGGAACCAATGGATGTAGTATATTTGGATTTCCAAAAGGCATTCGATAAGATGCCACATAAAAGATTATTACACACGATATGGGCTCGTGGGATTGGAAGTAATATATTAGCATGGATAGAGGATTGGTTAATGGACAGAAATCAGAGAGTTGGCAGGCTATAACTAGTGGGGTGCCGCAAGGATCAGTGTTGGGGCCTCAGCTATTTACAGTCTATATTAATGACCTAGATGAAGGGACCGAGTGTCATCCAAGTTTGCTGACGATACAAAGCTATGTGAGACAGTAAGCTGTGAGGAGAACACAAAGCGTGTGCAAAGGGATATAGATAGACTGAGTGAGAGGGCAGTAAGGTGGCAGATAGAGTATAATGTGGGGAAATGTGAGGTTATTCACTTTGGTGGAAATAATAGAAAAACTGAATATTTTTTAAATGGTGAGAAACTTTTAAAGGTTGGTATTCAGAGAGATTTGGGTGTCCAAAATAAAAAGTTATTTTCTGCATATAAACACAGGAAGTGAGCGTGCAGGTACAGCAAGCAATAAGGAAGGCAAATGGCATGTTGTCCTTTATTGCAGGGGGTTGGAATATAAGAGTAAGGAAGTCTTGCTACAATTATGAGACCACATCTGGAGTACTGCGCACAGTTTTGGTCTCCTTATCTAAGGAAGCATATACTTGCCTTGGAGGCGGTACAACGGAGGTTCACTCGATTGATTCCTGGGGTGAGAGGGCTGTCTTGTGATGAGAGATTGTGGAGAATGGACCTATACTTCTCATTGAAACATACAGGATTCTGAAGGGCATTGACCAGGTAGATGCTGAGAGGTTGTTTCCCCGGGCTGGAGAGTCGAGAACCAGGGGACACAGTCTCAGCAGGTTGATGACTCACCCCTAGGACTCTAACCCGATGAGTACAGTGAACCAAATGGTGCCTTTCAGAGGCAAGCCTGCTGCCCCGAGTCCCACAATCCTGAGTCCGCCACATGGGGCCAACCGGCTAGCCCCGTGAGTCGGCCATTTAGGACTGAGATGAGGAGGAATTTCTTCACTCAGAGGGTTGTGAATCTATGGAATTCTCTGCCCCAGAGGACTGTGGATGCTGAGTCTCTAAATATATTCAAGGCTGAGAGAGAGATTTTAGAGTCTAGGGGAATCAAGGGATATGGAGATCAGGCGGGAAAGTGGAGTTGAGGTCCATGATCTTATTAAATGGTGGAGCAGGCTCGAGGGGCCATATGGCCTACTCCTGCTCCTATTTCTTATGTTCTTATGTTCTACCTCATCACCACCTCTCTCGACCCCTACACCGTCCTGATTTGTCTCACTGCCTGTCCGACATCCAGTTCTGGATGAGCAGAAATTCCTTCCATCTAAATATGGGGAAGACCGAAGCCATTGTTTTCGGTCCCGCTACATCTCCGTTCCCCAGCCACTGACTCCATCTCTCTCCCTAGCAACTGTCTGAGGCTGAACCAGACTGATCGCAACCTTGGTGTCATATTTGGCCCTGAGATGACCTTCCGACCACATATCCGCGGCATCACCAAGACCGGCAACTTCCACCTCTGTAACATCACCCGTCACTGCCCCTGCCTCAGCTCATTCGTTGCTGAAACCCTCAGCCATGTCTTTGTTACCTCTAGACTTGACTATTCCAATGCTCTCCTGGCTGGTCTCCCATCTTCCGCCTTACCTAAACTTGAGCTCATCCAAAATGCTGTTGTCTGTATCTAAACTGACGGCATGTCCTGTTCACCCCTGTACTCGCTGACCTATATTGAGGCCCGATCCGACAATGCCTCAATTTAAAAATTCCCATCCTTATCCTTCAATTTCCTCCAGGGCCTCGCCCCTCCCTATCGCTGTAACCGCCTCCAGCCATACAACCCTTCGAGATCTCTGCGCTCCTCCAATTCTGGTCTCTTGAACATCCCCGATTTTAATCACTCAACAATCGGTGGCCGTGCCTTCAGCTGCCTGGGCCCCAAGCTCTGGAATTCCCTTCCTCAAACTCTCCGTCTCTCTACCTCTTTCCTCCTTTAAGTCACTCCTTAAAACCTACCTCTTTGACCAGGCTTTTGGTCATCTGTCCGAATATCTCATTAAGTGGCTTGGTGCCAAATGTTGTTTTTAAACTTCCTGTGAAGCACCTTGGGAGTTTTTTTTACTACGTTAAAGGCGCTATATAAATGCAAGCTGTTGTTGTTAACCAACTATCAGATGCAGTAATGGAGTTAAATGCCACCTCATCCAGCGAATTTGCGTTTGCCTGAAATGAACATGAAGCAGCAAGGGAGATGACTTGGCAGCCGTCTATCTAAAATCAGCCAAAGATTTGTTGAAATGTACAACTTTTTGGAATTCAGTGATGAGTTTATTGTTAGTTTTGAACAGAAGAGATTTGCAATGATCGTTTCCAAATGATGGGATATTTTACTGGAACTGACGGTATTTGGGTAGAGGAGGTTTTGTGTTGTTTGGCTGTTGCTGCACGAGCAGTGGCCCGCACACTGTGAGCCCTGACGGTAAAGGATTACACATTTCGTGTTTGTAAATCTCCATCTTTGTAAGTATGAGGTTTCTTTGAGATTCCCGTGCTGGAGAGCCCTGAAGTTCTGTCATTGTTTGATGAATGCCTGCGGGCGCCACGGTTTTTTTTTACATTTATTAAATGTGGGAGGTTGGCATCGCTGGCAAGGCTGGCATTTATTCCACATCCCGGGGTTGTCCTTCCACAACTGAGTGGCTTGCTAGCAATCCAGGACACTTCAGAGGGCAGGTAAGAGTCAACCACTTTGGAGCCACATATAGGCCAGACTGGGTAAGGACGGCAGGTTTCCTTCCATGAAGGACATTAGGGGCTGGATTTTCAGTTTGCGCCTCTGTTAGCGTCCAGGAGGGGGCGGTAATGGTTCTGGGAATGGTTACCGCCCTGGCGGCCAGCTTCCAGCGCCCCCTAGTGGGTCCGCCAGGGAAAGCGGGCGGTTTGAGCTGTGCTGGCAAGGGAAGGAAGGACTGCACGAGGTAAGTGCGATTGTTGGTTTTGGTTTTCTGTTTGCGATTTATCTTTATTTGGGGTCAGTCGTATATTCTGTGTTTTGTGTGCCGATTTATTGTTTTGCAGGGAGGCCTCACTGGGTGCTCCGAGGCCAGCTCTTTAGCAAGGGATTTTCAGTTGCTCAGCCCGATGAGAGATGTGGAATGCCTACCTTCGCGCTCCGCTCCACACTCAGGGCCCAGCCGCTGAATTTTGTGGATGCCGACGCAAACCATTTCCCGGCGCAAAAAGTACCTCCCCACCGCCATTACTGTCCTCAGGAGCCGGCAACTGGAAATCCAGCCGAGAGAACCAGTTGGGGTTTTCCTCCAAAATCTGGCCGCTCCAATGGTCATTTCCAGATTTTAAAAAACTGAATTCAAATTTTTCAACTGCCACAGTGGGATCTGAACTCGCATTGTCAGGATTATTAGTCCCGGCCCCTGGATTACTGGTCCAGTAACATAAACACTACACTACACTACTGTACCCGTGATGTCGAGTCACATACCGTCACGGAATGCTGGTTATGATTTGAGGCAGATGCTCTTCACCATGATGCTGCCTGGCAAGAGGAAATACAAATACACAGACTTGACAATGTGGATATTTTTCAGTAGAACAACGCATGTTACGGGGTGAAATGATTGTGTTTAAAATTCTGAAAGTATGGAATATAGAACATAGATAGAAGTGGACAGTTTGCAGTAGCTGAGGGACTAGATCGAGGGCCCACAGATACAGGATTCAATGTAAGCGATATAGACCAGAGAGCCGGAAAAACCTCTTCACACAGCGAGATGTGAGGCTGTGCGATTCACTCCCAGGGCGAATGGTTGAGGCAGAAACTGTCAACATTGAAGATTGGATTGAAGAGGAAAAGAGGCGAGGAGATATAGGAAGGAGAACGATTTGCTCCCATGACTGGTAAGCACTGACATGAAGTGGTTGGGTCAAGTGACCAGTTTGTGTGTTGCAACCTAGGAATTGTAGATAAAGACCACGATCCATCTCGTTCGCCATGCTGGTAGTTGCATGATACAACAATAATGGAGGTTTCAACTAATCACAGCAGTCAATCTCCATCAAATGAATCTAAAACAGACCAAGACGTGAGGAAAATCCCAGTGGTGCCGGTGCAGAGATTTGGGAATCTTAGATCCAAAGTCACCGGTTCCTTGCAAGCATGTGGCACTTAACACATGTCCAACGTTTCCGCTAAGCTGCGCGGCCATGGTAGGGGGTCCAGCGCAGGTGGCTCACTGGCTTTTACAGAGAAAAACCGTGCATGCAAATCTGAGAGGGACACGCAGCCAGTTAAAGGGACCGTGGACGGAAAGTATTAAATATTAAAGGGGACATGTATCGCACAATGTGATTTTTGGAAAGAAATCTTGTCTCACTTACATTCGAATGAACTGCTTCCACTGTCTCACTGGCGAGTCTGTTTCACAGATTGACCATCACTAACTGAAATATTGTCCAAGTGTTTTAGTTTTGAATTTACCTCCACTTCAGTTTCTATGTGTAAGGGCAGGCTTTACAATACGGGAATAATAACTGCTGTGTTTTAAACATGTTTTTATTCATTCACGGGATGTGGGCATCACTAGCAAGGCCAGTATTTATTGCCCATCCCCAATTGCCCCTTGAGAAGGTGGTGGTGAGCCGCCTTCTTGAACCGCTGCAGTCCGTGTGGTAAAGGTGCTCCCACAGTGCTGTTAGGGAGGAAGTTCCAGGATTGTGACCCAGCGACGATGAAGGAACGGCTGATATATTTCGAAGTTAGGATGGTGTGTGACTTGGAGGGGAACGTGGAAGTGATGATGTTCCCATGTGCCTGCTGCCCTTGTCCTGCTAGGTGGTAAAGGTCGCGGGTTTGGGAGGTGCTGCCGAAGAAGCCTTGGCGAGTTGCTGCAGTGCATCTTGTAGATGGTACACACTGCAGCCACGGTGCGCCGGTGGTGGAGAGAGTGAATGTTGAAGGTGGTGGATGGGGGGCCAATCAAGCGGGCTGCTTTGTCCTGGATGGTGTTGAGCTTCTTGAGTGTTGTTGGAGCTGCACTCATCCAGGCAAGTGGAGAGTATTCCATCACACTCCTGACTTGTGCCTTGTAGATGGTGGAAAGGCTTTGGGGAGTCAGTAGGTGAGACACTCGCACAGAATACCCAGCCTCTGACCTGCTCTTGTAGACAAAGTATTTATATGGCTGGTCCAGTTAAGTTTCTGGTCAATGGTGACTTCCAGGATGTTGTTGGTGGGAGATTTGGCGATGGTAATGCCGTTGAATGTCAAGAGGTGGTGGTTAGACTCTCGCTTGTTGGTGATAGTCATTGCCTGGCACTTGTGTGGCACAAATGTTGCTACCCTTATCAGCCCAAGCCTGAATGTCATCCAGGTCTTGCTGCATGCGGGCATGGACTGCTCCATTATCTGATTGCACTGAACGTTGTGCAATCATCAGCGAACATCCCCACTTCTTCCTTATGATGGAGGGAAGGTCATTGATGAACCAGCTGAAGATGGTTGGGCCTAGGGCACTGCCCAGAGGAACTCCTGCAGCAATGTCCTAGGGCTGTGATGATTGGCCTCCAACAACCACAACCATCTTCCTTTGTGCCAGGTTTGACTCCAACCAGTGGAGAATTTCCTCTGCACCCTTTTGACATTCTTCCAAAAGTGCGGTGCCCAGAATTGGACACAACACTTCAGCTGCGGCTTAACCAGTGAATTATAAAGGTTTGGCATGGTCACAGAGCATTAAACAGTTGGGCAAATAGACCATAACCTCTACACCAACATCGGTTTCACAGGAAGTGTGTTGGCCTGCCGTGTCCGACACAATATTCCTCCTCAGAAAGACACTGACATTGAGATTTCTGAGGAAGAGACAGAGTGAGGAGCTGAAGTCCCTGAGACAGAGGGACTGTGAAGAGGACATTGCTGGGTCACAGACATCTGTCTGAGGGCAGTGCGACAAGCTCCTCCGAGACTTTCAGCAGCGTCTGATCATTTTACAGGTACACAACATCGGGGAGAGCGGGCTGCTTTCCCTCATTTAACGGTACAAACCTTTAGAATACTACATTCACATTCAAAGTTCAAGTCTTGAGAGGCTCCAATATGTGTTTTGGAACTTTGTAACTGAGAACTCAAATAGATTCAACACTATGCTCTCTCCGTGTCTATCTCTTGGGTTTTGTTCCCTCACTGCTTCAGTCTTATTCAAACACTTTGAAAGTCCAACTGAGGACTTAGGATCTGAGGTGGACGTCAATTCTGTATGAATTTAAGCCGGAGATGGAAGTGATCGAGACTGGAACACCATTGATTTCTACTTCCATTTTCCATGGTGAACTCTCGGTGGAGCATGTACACCTCTTCCAGGGGCTGAGCCGCTTCGTCTTCATCAGTGCTGGAGCCTGGGTGATCAGCCAACTCATCAGTGACTCGGTGAGTAAAACTTCTTCTACACGTTCACTGGAGATGACCTTTAGTGTTACAGCCTTTACAGGTATAGTCTTTGTATCGGCACTGGTGGGTCTCCACAGTGCCAGCACGGGGCTAGCCGGTTGGCTCCATGTGGTGGACTCAGGGTTGTGGGACTCGGGGCAGCAGAATAGCCTCTGAAAGGCGCCATTCGGTTCACTGTACTCGTCGGGTTAGAGTCCTGGGGGTGAGTCATCATCCTCCTGGAATCGCAGGCCGAAATCAGGAATGCCTGGCTCACTTTGATTGCCTTTTGCGGGGTGACCGTAGTGTCCGCAGAGAGCAGCTTGTGGAGGAGGCCCTTGTGGCCAATTCCAATAACAAAGATGTCCCTTAGTGCTTCGGTGAGGTGGTCGCCAAAATCACATGGTGCAGTCATTTGTCTCAGGTCCCCAGCATATTTAGCAATTTCTTGGCCTTTGGGCCGCTGGTGGGTGTAGAACTGGTGTGTGGCTGTGAGGAAGCCCTCTTTAGGTTTGAGTTGTTCTTGTATTAAAGTTACGAGCTCTGCATAAGTCTTGGTTGTCGTCTTTGCTGGGGCTAGCAGGTCCCTGACGAGGCCATGGACAGTGGGCCCACAACTGTTGAACAGGATGGCTCTGCATTTGTCAGCCAGCGAGGTCAGGGTGTCTCCAGCCAGGTTGGTCGCGATGAAGAAGTGTTCAAGCCTTTCCACAAAGGCATCCCGATCTTCCCCATCAGCGAATTGTTGGAAGTTGCTTAGGTTAGACATGTTGTGCATGGAAATTCATAACCTCGTCGCCAGTTGTAGTATATGTAAGCACTCTAATAATGACTCCATGAGTTAAGGGTATTGTACTTCAACTGTAATGACCTTAGTCCGTTTATTGTAGCTCCTTGAGTGAGGACACAATGAGGTGAGCTCCCTTTTATACTTGGTTACCTGCAGTGTGCAGGTGACCCTTAGGTCTCCACCAGTAACACCCTCTGGTGGTACAGGTATGGTGTATACAGTGTGAAGGTATATTTAGTGGTCTAGTGTTACAGTACATACATTACAGAAGTGGTCCTCTTGTGCTGCTAAATCCTGGGATGGACCCATGATAGACTGCTTCTCTGGCCTCAGACCTTCTGCAGCCTGGCAGACATATGAGGAGACAGAGCAGAGAACTCTCTGGTGCCCTGAGGAATGGCAGGATCCTCAACTATCTCTAGCTTCCTTGCTAGGCATAGATTGAGGGTATTGGTCACCATTGATGTGGGGGACCACAGACATTAATGAATTGCCACTCACCCTTAATCCCTGGGGAGAGTATCCCCAATCCTACAAACCCTCAAAATGGTGCCCTGAATATCTTGGAATCTGATAGATATACGTCTCTTCATTCTGTCGCCCAGTCAAAGCTGGTACATTGGAGGTGGTGACTGCCTCCAGGCCTCTGCCCTGTCAGCTGAAAACAGAATCTCTGCGAAGGGCGATATATTTCTGTTGTGCATGCAATAACTGTTAGACTGAGTACTGTTTAACTCCAAGAGGTATGACCTTTGCTCTGCTTTATTCAGGTCCAAAGTGACTAATATACAAAATGGCTGGCCTTTTATACTTGGGCTGCACAACAGTGATGCCATCTAGTGGCTAGTGATCACAAAAGTACATACATGACAATACCCCCCTCTGAGATATTAACAGACTTTTACAAATTGAGATGGTCCGGTGTTTTACGCTCTCGAGTTGACCGTCTCAGTTCAACTCCAGCCTTGGGTGAGTGTTCAGAGTCTGTTGTGACTGGTGGCTGGGTGGCTGACCTGGTGGGAGTGGCAATGGCCATGTCAGGGATTGAAAGTCCATTTTCATTGAACATGTCAGTGATTGAAAGTCCCGATTCACTGATGACCACTGAGTCCTCTGATGACTGGGGGTAGGTTGGTTGGTCGTCGATTGTCTCTTCCTCCGACTGTTCCGGTTCGTCTGTGTGCCGCAGCTTTGTCTGATCCATATGTTTTCTGCATGTTTGCCCATTTTTGAGCTTGACAATAAATACTCTGTTGCCCTCCTTGGCCATGACAGTACCAGCGATCCACTTGGGGCCATGACCATAATTCAGAACATATACAGAATCATTTACAGAAATATCACATGACACAGCTGTGCGATCGTGATACCCTTGCTGACTTTGTCTTCTATATTCAACATGATCATTCAAGTCAGTGTGTACAAGAGATAGCTTGGTCTTAAGACCTTTCTTCATCATTAGTTCAGCAGGCGAGACCCCGGTAAGCGAGTGTGATCTTGTCCTGTAACTAAGCAGTGTGCATGACAGGTGGGTCTGCAGTGACCCTTGGGTTACTCACTTCAGACTCTGCTTTATGATTTGGACAGCACGTTATGCTTGCCCTTTGGATGAAGGTTTGAACGGTGCTGACCTCACATGTTTGATAACATTGAGTTTCATGAACTCTTGAAACTTCTGACTGGTGCAGCACGATCCGTTGTCGCGAACAACAATGTCAGGCAGACCATGTGTCGCGAACATGATAATGAGATTCCCAATGGTAGCTGTGGATGTACTAGATGACATGATTATACACTCTATCCACTTCGAATATGCATCCACCACAACTAAAAACATCTTCCCCAGGAAGGGACCTGCAAAGTCTATGTGGATCCTGGACCATGGTTTGGACGGCCACGACCACGATTCCGCTGGTGCATTGCTGAACTGCATGCAAGTGTTGCACTGATGCACGCATGCTTCCAGCTCAGAGTCAATTCCCGGCCACCATATATGAGACCTGGCGATGGCTTTCATCATTACAATGTCGGGATGTGTGCTATGTAGCTCACGTACAAATTTTTCTCACCCTTTCTTGAGTATAATAACACGATTGCCCTACAGTATACAATCCGACTGAATAGACAGTTCGTCTTTGCGACGAATGTAAGGTTTGGTCTCCTCGCACATTTGCTTGGGTTTGGCAGACCAATCACCTTTGAGGATGCAACTCTTCACCACCGATAAAATCAGGTCCTGGCTGGTCCAGGTCTTAACTTGTTGAGCCATGACATGGGTTCCTTCACTTTCAAAAGCATCCATAACTAACAATAGGTCCGCTGGTTGTGGCGTTTCCACCTCCGGTGTGGGCAACGGCAGACGGCTCAAAGCATCGGCACAATTCTCGGTGCCAGGTCAATGGCGAATGACATAATCATAGGCAGATAATGTCAGCGACCACCTCTGGATGTGGGATGAAGTATTGGTACTGATACCTTTGTTTTCAGAGAACAGTGAAATGAGCGGCTTGTGATCTGTCTCCAGTTCACACCGAAGACCAAACAGGTACTGATGCATTTTTTTAACCCCATACACACAGGCTAGTGCTTCTTTCTCTACCATGCTGTAAGCTCTTTCCGCTTTAGACAAACTTTTTGAAGCATGTGCAATTGGTTGCAGTTTACCCATCGCATTAGCTTGTTGGAGTACGCAACCAATTCCATATGACGAAGCATCACAGGCCAATATTAAACGTTTACATGAGTCATAATGTACCAGCAGCTTGTTAGAGCAAAGCAGATTAGTGGCTTTCTCAAAAGCTCAGTTTTGAGACGCACTCCATAGAAACATAGAAACATAGAAAATAGGTGCAGGAGTAGGCCATTCGGCCCTTCGAGCCTGCACCACCATTCAATAAGATCATTGCTGATCATTCACCTCAGTACCCCTTTCCTGCTTTCTCTCCATACCCCTCGATCCCTTTAGCCATAAGGGCCATATCTAACTCCCTCTTGAATATATTCAATGAACTGGCATCAACAACTCTCTGCGGCAGGTAATTCCACAGGTTAACAATTCTCTGAGTGAAGAAGTTTCTCCTCATCTTAGTCCTAAATGGCCTACCCCTTATCCTAAGATTGTGTCCCCTGGTTCTGGACTTCCCCAACATCGGGAACATTCTTCCCGCATCTAACCTGTCCCGTCTCGTCAGAATCTTATACGTTTCTATGAGATCCCATCTCATCCTTCTAAATTCCAGTGTATAAAGGCCCAGTGGATCCAGTCTCTCCTCATACGTCAGTCCAGCCATCCCTGGAATCAGTCTGGTGAACCTTTGCTGCACTCCCTCAATAGCAAGAATGTCCTTCGTCAGATTAGGAGACCAAAATTGAACACAATATTCCAGGTGAGGCCTCACCAAGGCCCTGTACAACTGCAGTAAGACCTCCCTGTTCCTATACTCAAATCCCCTAGCTATGAAGGCTAACATGCCATTTGCCTTCTTCACCACCTGCTGTACCTGCATGTCAACTTTCAATGACTGATGAACCATGACACCCAAGTCTCGTTGCACCTTCCCTTTTCCTAATCTGCCGCCATTCAGATAATATTCTGCCTTCGTGTTATTGCCTCCAAAGTGGATAACCTCACATTTATCCGCATTATCCTGCATCTGCCATGCATTTGCCCACTCACCTAACCTGTCAAAATCACCCTGCAGCCTCTTAGCATCCTCCTCACAGCTCACACTGCCACCCAGTTTAGTGTCATCTGCAAACTTGAAGATATTACATTCAATTCCTTCATCCAAATCATTAATGTATATTGTAAAGATCTGGGGTCCCAGCACTGAGCCCTGCGGCACTCCACTAGTCACTGCCTCCCATTCCGAAAAGGACCCGTTTATCCCGACTCTCTGCTTCCTGTCTACCAACCAATTCTCTATCCACGCCAGTACATTACCCCCAATATAATGTGCTTTTATTTTGCACACCAATCTCTGATGTGGGACCTAGTCAAAGGCCTTTTAAAATCCAAATACACCACATCCACTGGTTCTCCCTTGTCCACTCTACTAGTTACATCTCAAAAGGGTCCAGAAGATTTGTCAAGCATGATTTCCCCTTCATAAATCCATGCTGACTTGGACCGATTCTGTCACTGCTTTCCAAATGCGCTGCTATTTCATCCTCAATAATTGATTCCAACATTTTCCCTACTGCTGATGTCAGGCTAACCAGTCTATAATTACCCGTTTTCTCTCTCCCTCCATTTTGAAAAAGTGGTGTTACATTAGCTACCCTCCAGTCCATAGGAACTGATCCCGAGTTGATAGTCTGTTGGAAAATGATCAACAAAGCATCCACTATTTCTAGGGCCACTTCTTAAGTACTCTGGGATGCAGACAATCAGGCCCCAGGGATTTATCGGCCTTCAATCCCATCAATTTCCCCAACACAATTTCCCGCCTAATAAGGATATCCTTCAGTTCCTCCTTCTGTCTAGACCCTCGGTCCCCTAGTACATCCGGAAGGTTATTTGTGTCTTCCTTCGTGAACCAAAAGTATTTGTTCAATTGGTCTGCCATTTCTTTGTTCCCCATTATAAATTCACCTGAGTCCAACTGCAAGGGACCTACATTTGTCTTCACTAATCTTTTTCTCTTCACATATCTATAGAAACTTTTGCAGTCAGTTTTTATGTTCCCGGCAAGCTTCCTCTCATACTCTATTTTCCCCCTCCTAATCAAACCCTTTGTCCTCCTCTGCTGAATTCTAAATTTCACCCAGTCCTCAGGTTTGCTGCTTTTTTTGGCCAATTTATATGCCTCTTCCTTGGTTCTAACTCTATCTTAATTTCCCTTGTTAGCCACAGTTGAGCCACCTTCCCCGTTTTATTGTTACTCCAGACAGGGATGTACAATTGTTGAAGTTCATCCATGTGATCTATAAATGTTTGCCATTGCCTATCCACCGTCAATCCTTTAAGTATCATTTGCCAGTCTATTCTAGCCAATTCACGCCTCATGCCATCGAAGTTACCTTTCCTTAAGTTCAGGAACCTAGTTTCTAAATTAACTGTGTCACTCTCCATCTTAATAAAGAACTCTACCATATTATGGTCACTCTTCCCCAAGGGGCCTCGCACAACAAGATTGCTAATTAGTCCCTTCTCATTACACATCACCCAGTCAAGGATGGCCAGCTCTCGAGTTGGTTCCTCGACATATTGGTCAAGAAAACCATTCCTAATACACTCCAGGAAATCCTCCTCCACCGCATTGCTACCAGTTTGGTTAGCCTAATCTATATGTAAATTAAAGTCATCCATGATAACCTTTATTGCACACATCCCTTATTTCTTGTTTGATGCTGTCCCCAACCTCACTACTACTGTTTGTTGGTCTGTACACAACTTCCACTGGCGTTTTCTGCCTTTTGGTATTCCGTAGCTCCACCCATACCGATTCCACATCATCCAAGCCAATGTCCTTCCTTAGTATTGCATTAATTTCCTCTTTAACCAGCAATGCCAACCCACCTCCTTTTCCTTTCTGCCTTTCCTTCCTAAATGTTGAATACCCCTGGATGTTGAGTTCCCAGCCTTGGTCATTCTGGAGCCATGTCTCTGTGATGCCAATTACATCATATCCATTAACTGCTATCTGTGCACTTAATTCATCCACCTTATTCTGAATACTCCTCGCATTGAGGCACAGAGCCTTCAGGCTTGTCTTTTTAACACACTTTGACCCTTTTGAATTTTGCTGTAATGTGGCTCTTTTTATTTTTTGCCTTGGGTTTCTCTGCCCTCCACTTTTACTTTTCTTCTTTCTATCTTTTGCCTCTGTCTGCCTTTTATTTCCCTCTACCTCCCTGCATAGGTTCCCATCCCCCTGCCATATTAGTTTAACTCCTCCCCAACAGCACTAGCAAACACTCCTCCTAGGACATTGCTTCTGGTCCTGCCCAGGTGCAGACCGTCCATTTTGTACTGGTCCCACCTACCCCAGAACCGGTTCCAATGTCCCAGGAATTTGAATCCCTCCCTTTTGCACCACACTTCAAGCCACGCATTCATCTGAGCTATCCTGCGATTCCTACTCTGACTAGCACATGGCACTGGTAGCAATCCTGAGATTACTGCATTTGAGGTCCTACATTTTAATTTGGCTGCAAGCTCCCGAAATTCTTCTCGTTGGACCTCATCCAGTTTTTTACCTATATCGTTGGTACCTATATGCACCATGACAACTGGCTGTTCACCCTCCCTTTTCAGAATGTCCTGCACCCGCTCCGAGACATCCTTGACCCTTGCACCAGGGAGGCAACATATCATCCTGGAGTCTCGGTTGCGGCCGCAGAAACGCCTATCTATTCCCCTTACAATTGAATCCCCTATCACTATCGCTCTCCCAATCTTTTTCCTGCCCTTCTGTGCAGCAGAGCCACCCACGGTGCCGTGAACTTGGCTGCTGCTGCCCTCCCCTGATGACTCATCCCCCTCAACAGTACCCAAAGCAGTGTATCTGTTTTGCAGGGGGATGACCACAGGGGACCCTTGCACTACCTTCCTTGCACTGCTCTTCCTGTTGGTCACCCATTTACTATCTGGCTGTGTACCCTTTACCTGCGGTGCAATGCGGTCTGTCAGAATCTGCAGGTAGATGCATTTCCCGCATACGTAGTCGTCAGAGACACCGGAAGCGTCCCTCAGTTCCCACATAGTACAGGAGTTGCATAACACCTGTCCGAGCTCTCCTGCCATGACATAACCCTTGGATTAACTTAATTGGGCAACAACATTGTTAAATGCTTACTTACTGATAAAGAAAAAAATTGAAAAACGACTTAGCAATCACCAGCCAATCACTTACCCCCTTGGTTGTGACGTCACTTTTCAATTTCTTTCTACTTCTTTTTTGCCTTCTGCCCCTGTTATAACTGCACAAGCCACACCTCTCCGACTCACCGACCGCCTCTCCAACTCACCGACCGCCTCTCCGACTCACCGACCGCCTCTCCGACTCACCGACCGCCTCTCCGACTCAGCGACCGCCTCTCCGACTCACCGACCGCCTCTCCGACTCACCGACCGCGTCTCCGACTCACCGACCGCCTCTCCGACTCACCGACCGCCTCTCCGACTCACCGCCCGCCTCTCCGACTCACCGACCGCCTTTCCGACTCACCGACCGCCTCTCCGACTCACCGACCGCCTCTCCGACTCACCGACCGTCTCTCCGACTCACCGACTGCCTCTCCGAATCACCGACTGCCTCTCCGACTCACCGACCGCCTCTCCGAATCACCGACCGCCTCTCCGAATCACCGACCGCCTCTCCGACTCACCGACCGCCTCTCCGAATCACTGACCACCTCTCCGACTTACCGACCGCCTCTCCGAATCTCCGACCGCCTCTCCGACTCACCGACCGCCTCTCCGAATCACTGACCACCTCTCCGACTTACCGACCGCCTCTCCGAATCTCCGACCGCCTCTCCGACTCACCGACCGCCTCTCCGAATCACTGACTGCCTCTCCGACTCTCCGACTGCCTCTCCGACTCACTGACTGCCTCTCCGAATCACCGACCGCCTCTCCGACTCACTGACTGCCTCTCCGAATCACCGACCGCCTCTCTGACTCACCGACCGCCTCTCCGACTCACCGAGCGCCTCTCCGACTCACCGACTGCCTCCCCAACTCACCGACTGCCTCTCCGACTGACCGACCGCCTCTCCGACTCACCGACAATCTCTCCGACTCACCGAGCGCCTCTCCAACTCACCGACCGCCTCTCCGACACACCGAGCGCCTCTCCGACTCACCGACTGCCTCTCCAACTCACCGACTGCCTCTCCGACTGACCGACCGCCTCTCCGACTCACCGACAATGTCTCCGACTCACCGAACGCCTCTCCAACTCATTGAATGCCTCTCCGACTCACCGACTGCCTCTCTGACTCACCGACCGCCTTTCCGACTCACCAACCGTCTCTCCGACTCACCGACTGCCTCTCCGACTCACCGACTGCCTCTCCGAATCACCGACTGCCTTTCCGACTCAGCGACCATCTCTCCGACTCACCGACTGCCTCTCCGACTCACCGACTGCCTCTCCGACTCGCCGACAGACTCTCCGACTCACCGACTGCCTCTCCGACTCACCGACTGCCTCTCCGACTCACCAACTGCCTCTCCGACTCACCGACTGTCTCTCTGACTCACCTACCGCCTCTCCGACTCACCGAATGCCTCTCCGACTCACGGACTGTCTCTCCGACTGACCGACTGCTTCATCGACTCACTGACTGCCTCTCCGACTCACCGACTGCCTCTCCGACTCACTGACTGCCTCTCCGACTCACCGACTGACCGACTGTATCTCCAACTCACTGACCACCTCTCCGACTCACCGACTGCCTCTCCGACTCACCGACTGCCTCTCCGACTCACCGATTGCCTCTCCGACTCACCGACTGCCTCTCCGACTCAACGACTCACCGACTGCATCTCCGACTCACCTACCGTCTCTCCGACTCACCGACTGCCTCTCCGACTCACCGACTGCCTCTCCGACTCACCGACTGCCTCTCCGACTCACCGACTCACCGACTGCATCTCCGACTCACCGACCGCCTCTCCGACTCACCGACTGCCTCTCCGACTCACCGACTGCCTCTCCGACTCACGGACTCACCGACTGCATCTCCGACTCACCGACTGCCTCTCCGACTCACCGACTGCCTCTCCGACTCACCGACTGCCTCTCCGACTCACCGGCTGCCTCTCCGACTCACCGATCACCTCTCCGACTCACCGACTGCCCCTCCGACTGACCGAATGCCTCTCCGACTCACCGACTGCCTCTCCGACTCACCGACTCACCGACTGTCTCCTACTCACCGACTGCCTCTCCGACTCACCGACTGCCTCTCCGACTCACCGACTCACCGACTGCCTCTCCGACTCACCCACTGCCTCGCCGACTCACCGACCAACTCTCCGACTCACCGAGCGCCTCTCCGACTCACCGACTGCCTCTCCGACTCACCGACTGCCTCTCCGACTGGCCGACCGCCTCTCCGACTCACCGACAATCTCTCCGACTCACCGAGCGACTCTCCAACTCACTGACTGCCTCTCCGACTCACCGACTGCCTCTCTGACTAACCGACTGCCTCTCCGACTCACCGACTGCCTCTCCGACTCACCGACCGCCTCTCCGACTCAGCGACAATCTCTCCGACTCACCGACCACCTTTCCGACTCACCGACCGTCTCTCCGACTCACCGATTGCCTCTCCGACTCACCGACTGCCTCTCCGACTCACTGACTGCCTCTCCGACTGAGCGACTGTCACTCCGACTCACCGACTGTCTCTCTGACTCACCAACCACCTCTCAGACTCACCGAATGCCTCTCCGACTCACCGACTGCCTCACCGACTCACCGACTGTCTCTCCGACTCACCGACTGCCTCTCCGACACACCGACTGCCTCTCCAACTCACCGACTGCCTCTCCGACTCACCGAGCGCATCTCCAACTCACCGACTGCCTCTCCGGCACACCGACTGCCCCTCCAACTCACCGACTGCCTCTCCGACTCACCGACAGCCTCTCCGACTCACCGACTATCTCTCCGACTCACCGAGCGCCTCTCCAACTCACCGACAATCTCTCCGACTCACCGAGCGCCTCGCTGACTCACCGACTGCCTCTCTGACTCACTGACTGCCTCACCGACTCACGGACTGCCTCTCCGACTCACCGACTGTCTCTCTGACTGACCGACTGCCTCATCGACTCACCGACTGCCTCTCCGACTCACCGACTGCCTCTCCGACTCACCGACTGCCTCTCCGACTCACCGACCGCCTTTCCGACTCACCAACCGTCTCTCCGACTCACCGACTGCCTCTCCGACTCACCGACTGCCTCTCCGACTCACCGACTGCCTCTCCGAATCACCGACTGCCTTTCTGACTCAGCGACCATCTCTCCGACTCACCGACTGCCTCTCCGACTCACCGACTGCCTCTCCGACTCACCGACAGACTCTCCGACTCACCGACTGCCTCTCCGACTCACCGACTGCCTCTCCGACTCACCAACTGCCTCTCCGACTCACCGACTTTCTCTCTGACTCACCTACCGCCTCTCCGACTCACCGAATGCCTCTCCGACTCACGGACTGTCTCTCCGACTGACCGACTGCTTCATCGACTCACTGACTGCCTCTCCGACTCACCGACAGCCTCTACGACTCACCGACTGCCTCTCCGACTCACCGACCGCCTCACCGACTCACCGACCACCTCTCCGACTCACCTACCGCCTCTCCGACTCACCGACTGCCTCTCCGACTCACCGACTGACCGACTGCATCTCCGACTCACCGACTGACCGACTGCATCTCCGACTCACTGACCACCTCTTCGACTCACCGACTGCTTCTCCGACTCACCGACTGCCTCTCCGACTTACCGACAGCCTCTACGACTCACCGACTGCCTCTCCGACTCACCGACCGCCTCACCGACTCACCGACCACCTCTCCGACTCACCTACCGCCTCTCCGACTCACCGACTGCCTCTCCGACTCACCGACCGCCTCACCGACTCACCGACCACCTCTCCGACTCACCTACCGCTTCTCCGACTCACCGACTGCCTCTCCGACTCACCGACTGCCTCTCCGACTCACCGACCACCTCTCCGACTCACCGACTGCCTCTCCGACTCACCGACTGCCTCTCCGACTCACCGACTCACCGACTGCATCTCCGACTCACCTACTGTCTCTCCGACTCACCGACTGCCTCTCCGACTCACCGACTGCCTCTCCGACTCACCGACTGCCTCTCCGACTCACCGACCACCTCTCCGACTCACCTACCGCCTCTCCGACTCACCAACTGTCTCTCCGACTCACCGAACGCCTCTCTGACACACCGACTGCCTCTCCGACTCACCGACCGCCTCTCTGACACACCGACTGCCTCTCCGACTCACCGACTGCCTCTCCGACTCGCCGACCGCCTCTCCGACTCACCGACTGTCTCTCCGACTCACCGACCGCCTCTCCGACTCACTGGCTGTCTCTCAGACTCACCGATCACCTCTCCGACTCACCGACTGCCCCTCCGACTGACCGAATGCCTCTCCGACTCACCGACTGCCTCTCCGACTCACCGACTGCCCCTCTGACTCACCGACTGCCTCTCCGACTCACAGACTCACCGACTGTCTCCTACTCACCGACTGCTTCTCCGACTCACCGGCTGCCTCTCCGACTCACCGACTCACCGAATGCCTCTCCGACTCACCGACTGGCTCTCCGACTCACCGACTGCCCCTCCGACTTACCGGCTGCCGCTCCGACTCACCGACTCACCGACTGTCTCCTACTCACCGACTGCCTCTCCGACCATCCGACTGCCTCTCCGACTCACCGACTCACCGACTGCCTCTCCGACTCACCCACTGCCTCTCCGACCCACCGACTGCTTATCCGACTGACCAACTGCCTCTCCGACTCACCAACTCACCGACTGCCCCTCCGACTCACCGACTGCCACTCCGACTCACCGACTGCCACTCCGACTCACCGACTCACCGACTGTCTCCGACTCACCGACTGCCTCTCCGACCCACCGACTCACCGACTGTCTCCTACTCACCGACTGCCTCTCCGACTCACCGGCTGCCTCTCCGACTCACCGACTCACCGAATGCCTCTCCGACTCACCGACTGCCTCTCCGACTCACCGACTGCCCCTCCGACTCACCGGCTGCCTCTCCGACTCGCCGACTCACCGACTGTCTCCTACTCACCGACTGCCTCCCCGACTCACCGACTGTCTCTCCGACTCACCAACTCACCGACTGCCTCTCCGACTCACCCACTGCCTCTCCGACCCACCGACTGCTTCTCCGACTGACCGACTGCCTCTCCGACTCACCGACTCACCGACTGCCCCTCCGACTCACCAACTGCCACTCCGACTCACCGACTCACCGACTGTCTCCGACTCACCGACTGCCTCTCCGACCCACCGACTGCCTTTCCGACTGACCGACTGCCTCCCCGACTCACCGACTGCCTCTGCGACTCACCCACTGCCTCTCCGACCCACCGACTGCCTCTCCGACTCACCGACTCACCGACTCACCGACTGTCTCCGACTCACCGACTGCTTCTCCGACTCACCGACTGCCTCTCCGACTGACCGACTGCCTCCCCGACTCACCGACTGCCTCTCCGACTCACCCACTGCCTCTCCGACCCACCGACTGCCTCTCCGACTCACCGACTGCCTCCCCGACTCACCGACTGCCTCTCCGACTCACCCACTGCCTCTCCGACCCACCGACTGCCTCTCCGACTCACCGACTGCCTCTCCGACTCACCGACTGCCTCTCTGACTCACCGACTGCCTCACTGACTCACCGACTGCCTCTCCGACTCACCGACTACCTCTCCGATTCATCGACCGCTTCTCCGACTCACCGACTGCCTCTACGACTCACCGACAGCCTCTCCGACTCACCTACCGCCTCACCGAATCACCGACCGCCTTTCCGACTCACCGACCGTCTCTCTGTCTCACCGACTGCCTCTCCGATTCACCGACTGCCTCTCCGACTCACCGACAGACTCTCCGACTCACCGACTGCCTCTCTGACTCACCGACTGCCTCTCCGACTCACCGACTACCTCTCCGACTCACCGAATGCCTCTCCGACTCACGGACTGTCTCTCCGACTGACCGACTGCTTCATCGACTCACTGACTGCCTCTCCGACTCACCGACTGCCTCTATGACTCACAGACTGCCTCTCCGACTCACCGACCACCTCACCGACTCACCGACCACCTCTCCGACACACCTACCGCCTCTCCGACTCACTGACCACCTCTCCGACTCACCGACTGCCTCTCCGACTCACCGACTGCCTCTCCGACTCACCGACTGCCTCTCCGACTCACCGACTGCCTCTCCGACTCACCGACTCACCGACTGCATCTCCGACTCACCTACCGTCTCTCTGACTCACCGACTGCCACTCCGACTCACCGACTGCCTCTCCTACTCACCGACTGCCTCTCCGACTCACCGACTCACCGACCGCATCTCCGACTCACCGACTGCCTCTCCGACTCACCGACTGCCTCTCCGACTCACCGACTGCCTCTCCGACTCAACGACCACCTCTCCGACTCACCTACCGCCTCTCCGACTCACCGACAATGTCTCCGACTCACCGAGCGCCTCTCCAACTCACTGACTGCCTCTCCGACTCACCGACTGCCTCTCTGACTCACCGACTGCCTCTCCGACTCACCGACTGCCTCTCCGACTCACCGACCGCCTTTCCGACTCACCAACCGTCTCTCCGACTCACCGACTGCCTCTCCGACTCACCGACTGCCTCTCCGAATCACCGACCGCCTTTCCGACTCACCGACCATCTCTCTGACTCACCGACTGCCTCTCCGACTCACCGACTGCCTCTCCGACTCACCGACTGCCTCTCTGACTCACCGACTGCCTCTCCGACTCACCAACTGCCTCTCCGACTCACCGACTGTCTCTCTGACTCACGGACTGTCTCTCCGACTGACCGACTGCTTCATCGACTCACTGACTGCCTCTCCGACTCACCGACTGCCTCTCCGACTCACCGAATGCCTCTCCGACTCACGGACTGTCTCTCCGACTGACCGACTGCTTCATCGACTCACTGACTGCATCACCGACTCACCGACTGCCTCTACGACTCACCGACTGCCTCTCCGACACACCGACCGCCTCACCGACTCACCGACCACCTCTCCGATTCACCTACCGCCTCTCCGACTCACTGACCGCCTCTCCGACTCACCGACTGCCTCTCAGACTCACCGACTGCCTCTCCGACTCACCGACTGCCTCTCCGACTCACCGACTGCCTCTCCGACTCACCGACTGCCTCTCCGACTCACCGACTCACCGACTGCATCTCCGACTCACCTACCGTCTCTCCGACTCACCGACTGCCTCTCCGACTCACCGACTGCCTCTCCGACTCACCGACTGGCTCTCCGACTCACCGACTGCCTCTCCGACTCACCGACTCACCGACTGCATCTCCGACTCACCGACCGCCTCTCCGACTCACTGACTGCCTCTCCGACTCACCGACTGCCTCTCTGACTCACCGACTCACCGACTGCATCTCCGACTCACCGACTGCCTCTCCGACTCACCGACTGCCTCTCCGACTCACCGACTGCCTCTCCGACTCAACGACCGCCTCTCCGACTCACCTACCGCCTCTCCGACTCACCGACTGCCTCTCCGACTCACCGACTGCCCCTCCGACTCACCGGCTGCCTCTCTGACTCGCCGACTCACCGACTGTCTCCTACTCACCGACTGCCTCTCCGACTCACCGACTGTCTCTCCGACTCACCGACTCACCGACTGCCTCTCCGACTGACCCACTGCCTCTCCGACCCACCGACTGCTTCTCCGACTGACCGACTGCCTCTCCGACTCACCGACTCACCGACTGCCCCTCCGCCTCACCGACTGCCACTCCGACTCACCGACTCACCGACTGTCTCCGACTCACCGACTGCCTCTCCGACCCACCGACTGCCTCTCCGACTCACCGACTCACCGACTCACCGACTGTCTCCGACTCACCGACTGCTTCTCCGACTCACCGACTGCCTCTCCGACTGACCGACTGCCTCCCCGACTCACCGACTGCCTGTCCGACTCACCCACTGCCTCTCCGACCCACCGACTGCCTCTCCGACTCACCGACTCACCGACTCACCGACTGTCTCCGACTCACCGACTGCCTCTCCGACTCACCTACTCAGCGACTGCCTCTCTGACTCACCGACTACCTCTCCGATTCACCGACCGCTTCTCCGACTCACCGATCGCCTCTCTGACTCACTGACCGCCTCTCCGACTCACTGACTACCTCTCCGACTCACCGACAGCCTCTCCGACTCACCGACTGCCTCTCTGACTCACCGACTGCCTCACTGACTCACCGACTGCCTCTCCGACTCACCGACTACCTCTCCGATTCATCGACCGCTTCTCCGACTCACCTACCGCCTCTCCGACTCACCGACTGCCTCTACGACTCACCGACAGCCTCTCCGACTCACCTACTGCCTCACCGACTCACCGACCGCCTCTCCGACTCACCAACTGTCTCTCCGACTCACTGGCTGCCTCTCCGACTCACCGACCGCCTCTCTGACACACCGACTGCCTCTCCGACTCACTGACCGCCTCTCCGACTCACCGACTGTCTCTCTGACTGACCGACTGCCTCATCGACTCACCGACTGCCTCTCCGACTCACCGACTGCCTCTCCGACTCACCGACTGCCTCTCTGACTCACCGACCGCCTTTCCGACTCACCAACCGTCTCTCCGACTCACCGACTGCCTCTCCGACTCACCGACTGCCTCTCCGAATCACCGACCACCTTTCCGACTCACCGACCGTCTCTCTGTCTCACTGACTGCCTCTCCGATTCACCGACTGCCTCTCCGACTCACCGACAGACTCTCCGACTCACCGACTGCCTCTCTGACTCACCGACTGCCTCTCCGACTCACCAACTGCCTCTCCGACTCACCGACTGTCTCTCTGACTCACGGACTGTCTCTCCGACTGACCGACTGCTTCATCGACTCACTGACTGCCTCTCCGACTTACCAACTGCCTCTCCGACTCACCGAATGCCTCTCCGACTCACGGACTGTCTCTCCGACTGACCGACTGCTTCATCGACTCACTGACTGCATCTCCGACTCACCGACTGCATCTACGACTCACCGACTGCCTCTCCGACTCACCGACCGCCTCACCGACTCACCGACCACCTCTCCGACACACCTACCGCCTCTCCGACTCACTGACCACCTCTCCGACTCACCGACTGCCTCTCCGACTCACCGACTGCCTCTCCGACTCACCGACTGCCTCTCCGACTCACCGACTGCCTCTCCGACTCACCAACTCACCGACTGCATCTCCGACTCACCTACCGTCTCTCCGACTCACCGACTGCCTCTCCGACTCACCGACTGCCTCTCCGACTCACCGACTCACCGACTGCATCTCCGACTCACCGACTGCCTCTCCGACTCACCGACTGCCTCTCCAACTCACCGACTGCCTCTCCGACTCAACGACCGCCTCTCCGACTCACCTGCCGCCTCTCCGACTCACCGACAATGTCTCCGACTCACCGAGCGCCTCTCCAACTCACTGACTGCCTCTCCGACTCACCGACTGCCTCTCTGACTCACTGACTGCCTCTCTGACTCACCGACTGCCTCTCCGACTCACCGACCGCCTTTCCGACTCACCAACCGTCTCTCCGACTCACCGACTGCCTCTCCGACTCACCGACTGTCTCTCCGAATCACCGACCGCCTTTCCGACTCACCGACCGTCTCTCTGACTCACCGACTGCCTCTCCGACTCACCTACTGCCTCTCCGACTCACCGACAGACTCTCCGATTCACCGACTGCCTCTCTGACTCACCGACTGCCTCTCCGACTCACCAACTGCCTCTCCGACTCACCGACTGTCTCTCTGACTCACGGACTGTCTCTCCGACTGACCGACTGCTTCATCGACTCACTGACTGCCTCTCCGACTCACCGACAGACTCTCCGATTCACCGACTGCCTCTCTGACTCACCGACTGCCTCTCCGACTCACCAACTGCCTCTCCGACTCACCGACTGCCTCTCCGACTCACCGACTGCCTCTCTGACTCACCGACCGCCTTTCCGACTCACCAACTGTCTCTCCGACTCACTGGCTGCCTCTCCGACTCACCGACCACCTCTCTGACACACCGACTGCCTCTCCGACTCACTGACCGCCTCTCCGACTCACCGACTGTCTCTCTGACTGACCGACTGCCTCATCGACTCACCGACTGCCTCTCCGACTCACCGACTGCCTCTCCGACTCACCGACTGCCTCTCTGACTCACCGACCGCCTTTCCGACTCAGCAACCGTCTCTCCGACTCACCGACTGCCTCTCCGACTCACCGACTGCCTCTCCGAATCACCGACCGCCTTTCCGACTCACCGACCGTCTCTCTGTCTCACTGACTGCCTCTCCGATTCACCGACTGCCTCTCCGACTCACCGACAGACTCTCCGACTCACCGACTGCCTCTCTGACTCACCGACTGCCTCTCCGACTCACCAACTGCCTCTCCGACTCACCGACTGTCTCTCTGACTCACGGACTGTCTCTCCGACTGACCGACTGCTTCATCGACTCACTGACTGCCTCTCCGACTCACCAACTGCCTCTCCGACTCACCGAATGCCTCTCCGACTCACGGACTGTCCCTCCGACTGACCGACTGCTTCATCGACTCACTGACTGCCTCTCCGACTCACCGACTGCATCTACGACTCACCGACTGCCTCTCCGACTCACCGACCGCCTCACCGACTCACCGACCACCTCTCCGACACACCTACCGCCTCTCCGACTCACTGACCACCTCTCCGACTCACCGACTGCCTCTCCGACTCACCGACTGCCTCTCCGACTCACCGACTGCCTCTCCGACTCACCGACTGCCTCTCCGACTCACCAACTCACCGACTGCATCTCCGACTCACCTACCGTCTCTCCGACTCACCGACTGCCTCTCCGACTCACCGACTGCCTCTCCGACTCACCGACTCACCGACTGCATCTCCGACTCACCGACTGCCTCTCCGACTCACCGACTGCCTCTCCAACTCACCGACTGCCTCTCCGACTCAACGACCGCCTCTCCGACTCACCTGCCGCCTCTCCGACTCACCGACAATGTCTCCGACTCACCGAGCGCCTCTCCAACTCACTGACTGCCTCTCCGACTCACCGACTGCCTCTCTGACTCACCGACTGCCTCTCTGACTCACCGACTGCCTCTCCGACTCACCGACCGCCTTTCCGACTCACCAACCGTCTCTCCGACTCACCGACTGCCTCTCCGACTCACCGACTGTCTCTCCGAATCACCGACCGCCTTTCCGACTCACCGACCGTCTCTCTGACTCACCGACTGCCTCTCCGACTCACCTACTGCCTCTCCGACTCACCGACAGACTCTCCGATTCACCGACTGCCTCTCTGACTCACCGACTGCCTCTCCGACTCACCAACTGCCTCTCCGACTCACCGACTGTCTCTCTGACTCACGGACTGTCTCTCCGACTGACCGACTGCTTCATCGACTCACTGACTGCCTCTCCGACTCACCGACAGACTCTCCGATTCACCGACTGCCTCTCTGACTCACCGACTGCCTCTCCGACTCACCAACTGCCTCTCCGACTCACCGACTGCCTCTCCGACTCACCGACTGCCTCTCCGACTCACCGAATGCCTCTCCGACTCACGGACTGTCTCTCCGACTGACCGACTGCTTCATCGACTCACTGACTGCATCACCGACTCACCGACTGCCTCTACGACTCACCGACTGCCTCTCCGACTCACCGACCGCCTCACCGACTCACCGACCACCTCTCCGATTCACCTACCGCCTCTCCGACTCACTGACCGCCTCTCCGACTCACCGACTGCCTCTCAGACTCACCGACTGCCTCTCCGACTCACCGACTGCCTCTCCGACTCACCGACTGCCTCTCCGACTCACCGACTGCCTCTCCGACTCACCGACTCACCGACTGCATCTCCGACTCACCTACCGTCTCTCCGACTCACCGACTGCCTCTCCGACTCACCGACTGCCTCTCCGACTCACCGACTGCCTCTCCGACTCACCGACTCACCGACTGCATCTCCGACTCACCGACCGCCTCTCCGACTCACTGACTGCCTCTCCGACTCACCGACTGCCTCTCTGACTCACCGACTCACCGACTGCATCTCCGACTCACCGACTGCCTCTCCGACTCACCGACTGCCTCTCCGACTCACCGACTGCCTCTCCGACTCAACGACTGCCTCTACGACTCACCGACTGCCTCTCCGACTCACCGACTGCCTCTCCGACTCACCTACCGCGTCTCCGACTCACTGACTGCCTCTACGACTCACCGACTGCATCTCCGACTCACCGACTGCCTCACCGACTCACCGACCACCTCTCCGACTCACCTACCGCCTCTCCGACTCACCAACTGTCTCTCCGACTCACCGGTTGCCTCTCCGACTCACCGAACGCCTCTCTGACACAACGACTGCCTCTCCGACTCACCGACCGCCTCTCTGACACACCGACTGCCTCTCCGACTCACCGACTGCCTCTCCGACTCGCCGGCCGCCTCTCCGACTCACCGACTGTCTCACCGACTCACCGACCGCCTCTCCGACTCACCCACTGTCTCTCCGACTCACTGACCGCCTCTCCGACTCACCGGCTGCCTCTCCGACTCACCGATCACCTCTCCGACTCACCGACTGCCCCTCCGACTGACCGAATGCCTCTCCGACTCACCGACTGCCTCTCCGACTCACCGACTGCCCCTCCGACTCACCGACTGCCTCTCCGACTCACCGACTCACCGACTGTCTCCTACTCACCGACTGCCTCTCCGACTCATGGCTGCCTCTCCGACTCACCGACTGACCGAATGCCTCTCCGACTCACCGACTGCCTCTCCGACTCACCGACTGCCCCTCCGACTCACCGGCTGCCTCTCCGACTCACCGACTCACCGACTGTCTCCTACTCAGCGACTGCCTCTCCGACTCACCGACTGCCTCTCCGACTCACCGACTCACCGACTGCCTCTCCGACTGACCGACTGCCTCCCCGACTCACCGACTGCCTCTCCGACTCACCCACTGCCTCTCCGACCCACCGACTGCCTCTCCGACTCACTGACTCACCGACTCACCGACTGTCTCTGACTCACCGACCGCCTCTCCGACTCACCTACTCAGCGACTGCCTCTCCGACTCACCGACTACCTCTCCGATTCACCGACCGCCTCTCTAACTCACCGACCGCCTCTCCGACTCACCGACTACCTCTCCGACTCACCGACTGCCTCTCCGACTCACCGACTGCCTCTGCGACTCACCGACTGCCTCACTGACTCACCGACTCACCGACTGTCTCTTACTCACCGACTGCCTCTCCGACTCACCGACTGCCTCTGTGACTCACCGACTGCCTCACTGACTCACCGACTCACCGACTGTCTCCTACTCACCGACTGCCTCTCCGACTCACCGACTGCCTCTCCGACTCACCGACTCACCGACTGCCTCTCCGACTGACCGACTGCCTCCCCGACTCACCGACTGCCTGTCCGACTCACCCACTGCCTCTCCGACCCACCGACTGCCTCTCCGACTCACCGACTCACCGAATGCCTCTCCGACTCACCCACTGCCTCTCCGACTCACCGACTGCCCCTCCGACTCACCGGCTGCCTCTCCGACTCACCGACTCACCGACTGTCTCCTACTCACCGACTGCCTCTCCGACTCACCGACTGCCTCTCCGACTCACCGACTCACCGACTGCCTCTCCGACTGACCGACTGCCTCCCCGACTCACCGACTGCCTGTCCGACTCACCCACTGCCTCTCCGACCCACCGACTGCCTCTCCGACTCACCTACTCAGCGACTGCCTCTCCGACTCACCGACTACCTCTCCGATTCACCGACCGCTTCTCCGACTCACCGACCGCCTCTCTGACTCACCGACCGCCTCTCCGACTCACCGACTACCTCTCCGACTCACCGACTGCCTCTCCGACTCACCGACTACCTCTCCGATTCACCGACCGCTTCTCCGACTCACCTACCGCCTCTCCGACTCACCGACTGCCTCTACGACGCACCGACAGCCTCTCCGACTCACTAACCGCCTCACCGACTCACCGACCGCCTCTCCGACTCACCGACCGCCTCTCTGACACACCGACTGCCTCTCCGACTCACTGACCTCCTCTCCGACTCACCGACTGTCTCACCGACTCACCGACCGCCTCTCCGACTCACCGACCGCCTCTCCGACTCACCTGCCGCCTCTCCGACTCACCGACAATGTCTCCGACTCACCGAGCGCCTCTCCAACTCACTGACTGCCTCTCCGACTCACCGACTGCCTCTCTGACTCACCGACTGCCTCTCTGACTCACCGACTGCCTCTCCGACTCACCGACCGCCTTTCCGACTCACCAACCGTCTCTCCGACTCACCGACTGCCTCTCCGACTCACCGACTGTCTCTCCGAATCACCGACCGCCTTTCCGACTCACCGACCGTCTCTCTGACTCACCGACTGCCTCTCCGACTCACCTACTGCCTCTTCGACTCACCGACAGACTCTCCGATTCACCGACTGCCTCTCTGACTCACCGACTGCCTCTCCGACTCACCAACTGCCTCTCCGACTCACCGACTGTCTCTCTGACTCACGGACTGTCTCTCCGACTGACCGACTGCTTCATCGACTCACTGACTGCCTCTCCGACTCACCGACTGCCTCTCCGACTCACCGAATGCCTCTCCGACTCACGGACTGTCTCTCCGACTGACCGACTGCTTCATCGACTCACTGACTGCATCACCGACTCACCGACTGCCTCTACGACTCACCGACTGCCTCTCCGACTCACCGACCGCCTCACCGACTCACCGACCACCTCTCCGATTCACCTACCGCCTCTCCGATTCACTGACCGCCTCTCCGACTCACCGACTGCCTCTCAGACTCACCGACTGCCTCTCCGACTCACCGACTCACCGACTGCCTCTCCGACTCACCGACTGCCTCTCCGACTCACCGACTGCCTCTCCGACTCACCGACTCACCGATTGCATCTCCGACTCACCTACCGTCTCTCCGACTCACCGACTGCCTCTCCGACTCACCGACTGCCTCTCCGACTCACCGACTGCCTCTCCGACTCACCGACTCACCGACTGCATCTCCGACTCACCGACCGCCTCTCCGACTCACTGACTGCCTCTCCGACTCACCGACTGCCTCTCTGACTCACCGACTCACCGACTGCATCTCCGACTCACCGACTGCCTCTCCGACTAACCGACTGCCTCTCCGACTCACCGACTGCCTCTCCGACTCAACGACTGCCTCTACGACTCACCGACTGCCTCTCCGACTCACCGACTGCCTCTCCGACTCACCTACCGCGTCTCCGACTCACTGACTGCCTCTACGACTCACCGACTGCATCTCCGACTCACCGACCGCCTCACCGACTCACCGACCACCTCTCCGACTCACCTAACGCCTCTCCGACTCACCAACTGTCTCTCCGACTCACCGGCTGCCTCTCCGACTCACCGAACGCCTCTCTGACACAACGACTGCCTCTCCGACTCACCGACCGCCTCTCTGACACACCGACTGCCTCTCCGACTCACCGACTGCCTCTCCGACTCGCCGACCGCCTCTCCGACTCACCGACTGTCTCACCCACTCACCGACCGCCTCTCCGACTCACCCACTGTCTCTCCGACTCACTGACCGCCTCTTTGACTCACCGGCTGCCTCTCCGACTCACCGATCACCTCTCCGACTCACCGACTGCCCCTCCGACTGACCGAATGCCTCTCCGACTCACCGACTGCCTCTCCGACTCACCGACTGCCCCTCCGACTCACCGACTGCCTCTCCGACTCACCGACTCACCGACTGTCTCCTACTCACCGACTGCCTCTCCGACTCATGGCTGCCTCTCCGACTCACCGACTCACCGAATGCCTCTCCGACTCACCGACTGCCTCTCCGACTCACCGACAATGTCTCCGACTCACCGAGCGCCTCTCCAACTCACAGACTGCCTCTCCGACTCACCGACTGCCTCTCTGACTCACCGACTGCCTCTCTGACTCACCGACTGCCTCTCCGACTCACCGACCGCCTTTCCGACTCACCAACCGTCTCTCCGACTCACCGACTGCCTCTCCGACTCACCGACTGTCTCTCCGAATCACCGACCGCCTTTCCGACTCACCGACCGTCTCTCTGACTCACCGACTGCCTCTCCGACTCACCTACTGCCTCTCCGACTCACCGACAGACTCTCCGATTCACCGACTGCCTCTCTGACTCACCGACTGCCTCTCCGACTCACCAACTGCCTCTCCGACTCACCGACTGTCTCTCTGACTCACGGACTGTCTCTCCGACTGACCGACTGCTTCATCGACTCACTGACTGCCTCTCCGACTCACCGACTGTCTCTCCGACTCACCGAATGCCTCTCCGACTCACGGACTGTCTCTCCGACTGACCGACTGCTTCATCGACTCACTGACTGCATCACCGACTCACCGACTGCCTCTACGACTCACCGACTGCCTCTCCGACTCACCGACCGCCTCACCGACTCACCGACCACCTCTCCGATTCACCTACCGCCTCTCCGATTCACTGACCGCCTCACCGACTCACCGACTGCCTCTCAGACTCACCGACTGCCTCTCCGACTCACCGACTGCCTCTCCGACTCACCGACTGCCTCTCCGACTCACCGACTGCCTCTCCGACTCACCGACTCACCGATTGCATCTCCGACTCACCTACCGTCTCTCCGACTCACCGACTGCCTCTCCGACTCACCGACTGCCTCTCCGACTCACCGACTCACCGACTGCATCTCCGACTCACCGACCGCCTCTCCGACTCACTGACTGCCTCTCCGACTCACCGACTGCCTCTCTGACTCACCGACTCACCGACTGCATCTCCGACTCACCGACTGCCTCTCCGACTAACCGACTGCCTCTCCGACTCACCGACTGCCTCTCCGACTCAACGACTGCCTCTACGACTCACCGACTGCCTCTCCGACTCACCGACTGCCTCTCTGACTCACCTACCGCGTCTCCGACTCACTGACTGCCTCTACGACTCACCGACTGCATCTCCGACTCACCGACCGCCTCACCGACTCACCGACCACCTCTCCGACTCACCTACCGCCTCTCCGACTCACCAACTGTCTCTCCGACTCACCGGCTGCCTCTCCGACTCACCGAACGCCTCTCTGACACAACGACTGCCTCTCCGACTCACCGACCGCCTCTCTGACACACCGACTGCCTCTCCGACTCACCGACTGCCTCTCCGACTCGCCGACCGCCTCTCAGACTCACCGACTGTCTCACCCACTCACCGACCGCCTCTCCGACTCACCCACTGTCTCTCCGACTCACTGACCGCCTCTCCGACTCACCGGCTGCCTCTCCGACTCACCGATCACCTCTCCGACTCACCGACTGCCCCTCCGACTGACCGAATGCCTCTCCGACTCACCGACTGCCTCTCCGACTCACCGACTGCCCCTCCGACTCACCGACTGCCTCTCCGACTCACCGACTCACCGACTGTCTCCTACTCACCGACTGCCTCTCCGACTCATGGCTGCCTCTCCGACTCACCGACTCACCGAATGCCTCTCCGACTCACCGACTGCCTCTCCGACTCACCGACTGCCCCTCCGACTCACCGGCTGCCTCTCCGACTCACCGACTCACCGACTGTCTCCTACTCACCGACTGCCTCTCCGACTCACCGACTGCCTCTCCGACTCACCGACTCACCGACTGCCTCTCCGACTGACCGACTGCCTCCCCGACTCACCGACTGCCTCTCCGACTCACCCACTGCCTCTCCGACCCACCGACTGCCTCTCCGACTCACCGACTCACCGACTCACCGACTGTCTCTGACTCACCGACCGCCTCTCCGACTCACCTACTCAGCGACTGCCTCTCCGACTCACCGACTACCTCCCCGATTCACCGACCGCTTCTCCGACTCACCGACCGCCTCTCTGACTCACCGACCGCCTCTCCGACTCACCGACTACCTCTCCGACTCACCGACTGCCTCTCCGACTCACCGACTGCCTCTGCGACTCACCGACTGCCTCACTGACTCACCGACTCACCGACTGTCTCCTACTCACCGACTGCCTCTCCGACTCACCGGCTGCCTCTCCGACTCACCGACTCACCGAATGCCTCTCCGACTCACCCACTGCCTCTCCGACTCACCGACTGCCCCTCCGACTCACCGGCTGCCTCTCCGACTCACCGACTCACCGACTGTCTCCTACTCACCGACTGCCTCTCCGACTCACCGACTGCCTCTCCGACTCACCGACTCACCGACTGCCTCTCCGACTGACCGACTGCCTCCCCGACTCACCGACTGCCTCTCCGACTCACCCACTGCCTCTCCGACCCACCGACTGCCTCTCCGACTCACTGACTCACCGACTCACCGACTGTCTCTGACTCACCGACCGCCTCTCCGACTCACCTACTCAGCGACTGCCTCTCCGACTCACCGACTACCTCTCCGATTCACCGACCGCCTCTCTAACTCACCGACCGCCTCTCCGACTCACCGACTACCTCTCCGACTCACCGACTGCCTCTCCGACTCACCGACTGCCTCTGCGACTCACCGACTGCCTCACTGACTCACCGACTCACCGACTGTCTCTTACTCACCGACTGCCTCTCCGACTCACCGACTGCCTCTGCGACTCACCGACTGCCTCACTGACTCACCGACTCACCGACTGTCTCCTACTCACCGACTGCCTCTCCGACTCACCGGCTGCCTCTCCGACTCACCGACTCACCGAATGCCTCTCCGACTCACCCACTGCCTCTCCGACTCACCGACTGCCCCTCCGACTCACCGGCTGCCTCTCCGACTCACCGACTCACCGACTGTCTCCTACTCACCGACTGCCTCTCCGACTCACCGACTGCCTCTCCGACTCACCGACTCACCGACTGCCTCTCCGACTGACCGACTGCCTCCCCGACTCACCGACTGCCTCTCCGACTCACCCACTGCCTCTCCGACCCACCGACTGCCTCTCCGACTCACCTACTCAGCGACTGCCTCTCCGACTCACCGACTACCTCTCCGATTCACCGACCGCTTCTCCGACTCACCGACCGCCTCTCTGACTCACCGACCGCCTCTCCGACTCACCGACTACCTCTCCGACTCACCGACTGCCTCTCCGACTCACCGACTACCTCTCCGATTCACCGACCGCTTCTCCGACTCACCTACCGCCTCTCCGACTCACCGACTGCCTCTACGACGCACCGACAGCCTCTCCGACTCACTAACCGCCTCACCGACTCACCGACCGCCTCTCCGACTCACCGACCGCCTCTCTGACACACCGACTGCCTCTCCGACTCACTGACCTCCTCTCCGACTCACCGACTGTCTCACCGACTCACCGACCGCCTCTCCGACTCACCGACCGCCTCTCCGACTCACCTGCCGCCTCTCCGACTCACCGACAATGTCTCCGACTCACCGAGCGCCTCTCCAACTCACTGACTGCCTCTCCGACTCACCGACTGCCTCTCTGACTCACCGACTGCCTCTCTGACTCACCGACTGCCTCTCCGACTCACCGACCGCCTTTCCGACTCACCAACCGTCTCTCCGACTCACCGACTGCCTCTCCGACTCACCGACTGTCTCTCCGAATCACCGACCGCCTTTCCGACTCACCGACCGTCTCTCTGACTCACCGACTGCCTCTCCGACTCACCTACTGCCTCTCCGACTCACCGACAGACTCTCCGATTCACCGACTGCCTCTCTGACTCACCGACTGCCTCTCCGACTCACCAACTGCCTCTCCGACTCACCGACTGTCTCTCTGACTCACGGACTGTCTCTCCGACTGACCGACTGCTTCATCGACTCACTGACTGCCTCTCCGACTCACCGACTGCCTCTCCGACTCACCGAATGCCTCTCCGACTCACGGACTGTCTCTCCGACTGACCGACTGCTTCATCGACTCACTGACTGCATCACCGACTCACCGACTGCCTCTACGACTCACCGACTGCCTCTCCGACTCACCGACCGCCTCACCGACTCACCGACCACCTCTCCGATTCACCTACCGCCTCTCCGATTCACTGACTGCCTCTCTGACTCACCGACTGCCTCTCTGACTCACCGACTGCCTCTCCGACTCACCGACCGCCTTTCCGACTCACCAACCGTCTCTCCGACTCACCGACTGCCTCTCCGACTCACCGACTGTCTCTCCGAATCACCGACCGCCTTTCCGACTCACCGACCGTCTCTCTGACTCACCGACTGCCTCTCCGACTCACCTACTGCCTCTCCGACTCACCGACAGACTCTCCGATTCACCGACTGCCTCTCTGACTCACCGACTGCCTCTCCGACTCACCAACTGCCTCTCCGACTCACCGACTGTCTCTCTGACTCACGGACTGTCTCTCCGACTGACCGACTGCTTCATCGACTCACTGACTGCCTCTCCGACTCACCGACTGCCTCTCCGACTCACCGAATGCCTCTCCGACTCACGGACTGTCTCTCCGACTGACCGACTGCTTCATCGACTCACTGACTGCATCACCGACTCACCGACTGCCTCTACGACTCACCGACTGCCTCTCCGACTCACTGACCGCCTCACCGACTCACCGACCACCTCTCCGATTCACCTACCGCCTCTCCGATTCACTGACCGCCTCACCGACTCACCGACTGCCTCTCAGACTCACCGACTGCCTCTCCGACTCACCGACTGCCTCTCCGACTCACCGACTGCCTCTCCGACTCACTGACCTCCTCTCCGACTCACCGACTGTCTCACCGACTCACCGACCGCCTCTCCGACTCACCGACCGCCTCTCCGACTCACCTGCCGCCTCTCCGACTCACCGACAATGTCTCCGACTCACCGAGCGCCTCTCCAACTCACTGACTGCCTCTCCGACTCACCGACTGCCTCTCTGACTCACCGACTGCCTCTCTGACTCACCGACTGCCTCTCCGACTCACCGACCGCCTTTCCGACTCACCAACCGTCTCTCCGACTCACCGACTGCCTCTCCGACTCACCGACTGTCTCTCCGAATCACCGACCGCCTTTCCGACTCACCGACCGTCTCTCTGACTCACCGACTGCCTCTCCGACTCACCTACTGCCTCTCCGACTCACCGACAGACTCTCCGATTCACCGACTGCCTCTCTGACTCACCGACTGCCTCTCCGACTCACCAACTGCCTCTCCGACTCACCGACTGTCTCTCTGACTCACGGACTGTCTCTCCGACTGACCGACTGCTTCATCGACTCACTGACTGCCTCTCCGACTCACCGACTGCCTCTCCGACTCACCGAATGCCTCTCCGACTCACGGACTGTCTCTCCGACTGACCGACTGCTTCATCGACTCACTGACTGCATCACCGACTCACCGACTGCCTCTACGACTCACCGACTGCCTCTCCGACTCACCGACCGCCTCACCGACTCACCGACCACCTCTCCGATTCACCTACCGCCTCTCCGATTCACTGACTGCCTCTCTGACTCACCGACTGCCTCTCTGACTCACCGACTGCCTCTCCGACTCACCGACCGCCTTTCCGACTCACCAACCGTCTCTCCGACTCACCGACTGCCTCTCCGACTCACCGACTGTCTCTCCGAATCACCGACCGCCTTTCCGACTCACCGACCGTCTCTCTGACTCACCGACTGCCTCTCCGACTCACCTACTGCCTCTCCGACTCACCGACAGACTCTCCGATTCACCGACTGCCTCTCTGACTCACCGACTGCCTCTCCGACTCACCAACTGCCTCTCCGACTCACCGACTGTCTCTCTGACTCACGGACTGTCTCTCCGACTGACCGACTGCTTCATCGACTCACTGACTGCCTCTCCGACTCACCGACTGCCTCTCCGACTCACCGAATGCCTCTCCGACTCACGGACTGTCTCTCCGACTGACCGACTGCTTCATCGACTCACTGACTGCATCACCGACTCACCGACTGCCTCTACGACTCACCGACTGCCTCTCCGACTCACTGACCGCCTCACCGACTCACCGACCACCTCTCCGATTCACCTACCGCCTCTCCGATTCACTGACCGCCTCACCGACTCACCGACTGCCTCTCAGACTCACCGACTGCCTCTCCGACTCACCGACTGCCTCTCCGACTCACCGACTGCCTCTCCGACTCACCGACTGCCTCTCCGACTCACCGACTCACCGATTGCATCTCCGACTCACCTACCGTCTCTCCGACTCACCGACTGCCTCTCCGACTCACCGACTGCCTCTCCGACTCACCGACTCACCGACTGCATCTCCGACTCACCGACCGCCTCTCCGACTCACTGACTGCCTCTCCGACTCACCGACTGCCTCTCTGACTCACCGACTCACCGACTGCATCTCCGACTCACCGACTGCCTCTCCGACTAACCGACTGCCTCTCCGACTCACCGACTGCCTCTCCGACTCAACGACTGCCTCTACGACTCACCGACTGCCTCTCCGACTCACCGACTGCCTCTCCGACTCACCTACCGCGTCTCCGACTCACTGACTGCCTCTACGACTCACCGACTGCATCTCCGACTCACCGACCGCCTCACCGACTCACCGACCACCTCTCCGACTCACCTACCGCCTCTCCGACTCACCAACTGTCTCTCCGACTCACCGGCTGCCTCTCCGACTCACCGAACGCCTCTCTGACACAACGACTGCCTCTCCGACTCACCGACCGCCTCTCTGACACACCGACTGCCTCTCCGACTCACCGACTGCCTCTCCGACTCGCCGACCGCCTCTCCGACTCACCGACTGTCTCACCCACTCACCGACCGCCTCTCCGACTCACCCACTGTCTCTCCGACTCACTGACCGCCTCTCCGACTCACCGGCTGCCTCTCCGACTCACCGATCACCTCTCCGACTCACCGACTGCCCCTCCGACTGACCGAATGCCTCTCCGACTCACCGACTGCCTCTCCGACTCACCGACTGCCCCTCCGACTCACCGACTGCCTCTCCGACTCACCGACTCACCGACTGTCTCCTACTCACCGACTGCCTCTCCGACTCATGGCTGCCTCTCCGACTCACCGACTCACCGAATGCCTCTCCGACTCACCGACTGCCTCTCCGACTCACCGACTGCCCCTCCGACTCACCGGCTGCCTCTCCGACTCACCGACTCACCGACTGTCTCCTACTCACCGACTGCCTCTCCGACTCACCGACTGCCTCTCCGACTCACCGACTCACCGACTGCCTCTCCGACTGACCGACTGCCTCCCCGACTCACTGACTGCCTCTCCGACTCACCCACTGCCTCTCCGACCCACCGACTGCCTCTCCGACTCACTGACTCACCGACTCACCGACTGTCTCTGACTCACCGACCGCCTCTCCGACTCACCTACTCAGCGACTGCCTCTCCGACTCACCGACTACCTCCCCGATTCACCGACCGCTTCTCCGACTCACCGACCGCCTCTCTGACTCACCGACCGCCTCTCCGACTCACCGACTACCTCTCCGACTCACCGACTGCCTCTCCGACTCACCGACTGCCTCTGCGACTCACCGACTGCCTCACTGACTCACCGACTCACCGACTGTCTCCTACTCACCGACTGCCTCTCCGACTCACCGGCTGCCTCTCCGACTCACCGACTCACCGAATGCCTCTCCGACTCACCCACTGCCTCTCCGACTCACCGACTGCCCCTCCGACTCACCGGCTGCCTCTCCGACTCACCGACTCACCGACTGTCTCCTACTCACCGACTGCCTCTCCGACTCACCGACTGCCTCTCCGACTCACCGACTCACCGACTGCCTATCCGACTGACCGACTGCCTCCCCGACTCACCGACTGCCTCTCCGACTCACCCACTGCCTCTCCGACCCACCGACTGCCTCTCCGACTCACTGACTCACCGACTCACCGACTGTCTCTGACTCACCGACCGCCTCTCCGACTCACCTACTCAGCGACTGCCTCTCCGACTCACCGACTACCTCTCCGATTCACCGACCGCCTCTCTAACTCACCGACCGCCTCTCCGACTCACCGACTACCTCTCCGACTCACCGACTGCCTCTCCGACTCACCGACTGCCTCTGCGACTCACCGACTGCCTCACTGACTCACCGACTCACCGACTGTCTCTTACTCACCGACTGCCTCTCCGACTCACCGACTGCCTCTGCGACTCACCGACTGCCTCACTGACTCACCGACTCACCGACTGTCTCCTACTCACCGACTGCCTCTCCGACTCACCGGCTGCCTCTCCGACTCACCGACTCACCGAATGCCTCTCCGACTCACCCACTGCCTCTCCGACTCACCGACTGCCCCTCCGACTCACCGGCTGCCTCTCCGACTCACCGACTCACCGACTGTCTCCTACTCACCGACTGCCTCTCCGACTCACCGACTGCCTCTCCGACTCACCGACTCACCGACTGCCTCTCCGACTGACCGACTGCCTCCCCGACTCACCGACTGCCTCTCCGACTCACCCACTGCCTCTCCGACCCACCGACTGCCTCTCCGACTCACCTACTCAGCGACTGCCTCTCCGACTCACCGACTACCTCTCCGATTCACCGACCGCTTCTCCGACTCACCGACCGCCTCTCTGACTCACCGACCGCCTCTCCGACTCACCGACTACCTCTCCGACTCACCGACTGCCTCTCCGACTCACCGACTACCTCTCCGATTCACCGACCGCTTCTCCGACTCACCTACCGCCTCTCCGACTCACCGACTGCCTCTACGACGCACCGACAGCCTCTCCGACTCACTAACCGCCTCACCGACTCACCGACCGCCTCTCCGACTCACCGACCGCCTCTCTGACACACCGACTGCCTCTCCGACTCACTGACCTCCTCTCCGACTCACCGACTGTCTCACCGACTCACCGACCGCCTCTCCGACTCACCGACCGCCTCTCCGACTCACCTGCCGCCTCTCCGACTCACCGACAATGTCTCCGACTCACCGAGCGCCTCTCCAACTCACTGACTGCCTCTCCGACTCACCGACTGCCTCTCTGACTCACCGACTGCCTCTCTGACTCACCGACTGCCTCTCCGACTCACCGACCGCCTTTCCGACTCACCAACCGTCTCTCCGACTCACCGACTGCCTCTCCGACTCACCGACTGTCTCTCCGAATCACCGACCGCCTTTCCGACTCACCGACCGTCTCTCTGACTCACCGACTGCCTCTCCGACTCACCTACTGCCTCTCCGACTCACCGACAGACTCTCCGATTCACCGACTGCCTCTCTGACTCACCGACTGCCTCTCCGACTCACCAACTGCCTCTCCGACTCACCGACTGTCTCTCTGACTCACGGACTGTCTCTCCGACTGACCGACTGCTTCATCGACTCACTGACTGCCTCTCCGACTCACCGACTGCCTCTCCGACTCACCGAATGCCTCTCCGACTCACGGACTGTCTCTCCGACTGACCGACTGCTTCATCGACTCACTGACTGCATCACCGACTCACCGACTGCCTCTACGACTCACCGACTGCCTCTCCGACTCACCGACCGCCTCACCGACTCACCGACCACCTCTCCGATTCACCTACCGCCTCTCCGATTCACTGACCGCCTCTCCGACTCACCGACAGCCTCTCAGACTCACCGACTGCCTCTCCGACTCACCGACTGCCTCTCCGACTCACCGACTGCCTCTCCGACTCACCGACTGCCTCTCCGACTCACCGACTCACCGATTGCATCTCCGACTCACCTACCGTCTCTCCGACTCACCGACTGCCTCTCCGACTCACCGACTGCCTCTCCAACTCACCGACTGCCTCTCCGACTCACCGACTCACCGACTGCATCTCCGACTCACCGACCGCCTCTCCGACTCACTGACTGCCTCTCCGACTCACCGACTGCCTCTCTGACTCACCGACTCACCGACTGCATCTCCGACTCACCGACTGCCTCTCCGACTAACCGACTGCCTCTCCGACTCACCGACTGCCTCTCCGACTCAACGACTGCCTCTACGACTCACCGACTGCCTCTCCGACTCACCGACTGCCTCTCCGACTCACCTACCGCGTCTCCGACTCACTGACTGCCTCTACGACTCACCGACTGCATCTCCGACTCACCGACCGCCTCACCGACTCACCGACCACCTCTCCGACTCACCTACCGCCTCTCCGACTCACCAACTGTCTCTCCGACTCACCGGCTGCCTCTCCGACTCACCGAACGCCTCTCTGACACAACGACTGCCTCTCCGACTCACCGACCGCCTCTCTGACACACCGACTGCCTCTCCGACTCACCGACTGCCTCTCCGACTCGCCGACCGCCTCTCCGACTCACCGACTGTCTCACCCACTCACCGACCGCCTCTCCGACTCACCCACTGTCTCTCCGACTCACTGACCGCCTCTCCGACTCACCGGCTGCCTCTCCGACTCTCCGATCACCTCTCCGACTCACCGACTGCCCCTCCGACTGACCGAATGCCTCTCCGACTCACCGACTGCCTCTCCGACTCACCGACTGCCCCTCCGACTCACCGACTGCCTCTCCGACTCACCGACTCACCGACTGTCTCCTACTCACCGACTGCCTCTCCGACTCATGGCTGCCTCTCCGACTCACCGACTCACCGAATGCCTCTCCGACTCACCGACTGCCTCTCCGACTCACCGACTGCCCCTCCGACTCACCGGCTGCCTCTCCGACTCACCGACTCACCGACTGTCTCCTACTCACCGACTGCCTCTCCGACTCACCGACTGCCTCTCCGACTCACCGACTCACCGACTGCCTCTCCGACTGACCGACTGCCTCCCCGACTCACCGACTGCCTCTCCGACTCACCCACTGCCTCTCCGACCCACCGACTGCCTCTCCGACTCACCGACTCACCGACTCACCGACTGTCTCTGACTCACCGACCGCCTCTCCGACTCACCTACTCAGCGACTGCCTCTCCGACTCACCGACTACCTCCCCGATTCACCGACCGCTTCTCCGACTCACCGACCGCCTCTCTGACTCACCGACCGCCTCTCCGACTCACCGACTACCTCTCCGACTCACCGACTGCCTCTCCGACTCACCGACTGCCTCTGCGACTCACCGACTGCCTCACTGACTCACCGACTCACCGACTGTCTCCTACTCACCGACTGCCTCTCCGACTCACCGGCTGCCTCTCCGACTCACCGACTCACCGAATGCCTCTCCGACTCACCCACTGCCTCTCCGACTCACCGACTGCCCCTCCGACTCACCGGCTGCCTCTCCGACTCACCGACTCACCGACTGTCTCCTACTCACCGACTGCCTCTCCGACTCACCGACTGCCTCTCCGACTCACCGACTCACCGACTGCCTCTCCGACTGACCGACTGCCTCCCCGACTCACCGACTGCCTCTCCGACTCACCCACTGCCTCTCCGACCCACCGACTGCCTCTCCGACTCACTGACTCACCGACTCACCGACTGTCTCTGACTCACCGACCGCCTCTCCGACTCACCTACTCAGCGACTGCCTCTCCGACTCACCGACTACCTCTCCAATTCACCGACCGCCTCTCTAACTCACCGACCGCCTCTCCGACTCACCGACTACCTCTCCGACTCACCGACTGCCTCTCCGACTCACCGACTGCCTCTGCGACTCACCGACTGCCTCACTGACTCACCGACTCACCGACTGTCTCTTACTCACCGACTGCCTCTCCGACTCACCGACTGCCTCTGCGACTCACCGACTGCCTCACTGACTCACCGACTCACCGACTGTCTCCTACTCACCGACTGCCTCTCCGACTCACCGGCTGCCTCTCCGACTCACCGACTCACCGAATGCCTCTCCGACTCACCCACTGCCTCTCCGACTCACCGACTGCCCCTCCGACTCACCGGCTGCCTCTCCGACTCACCGACTCACCGACTCACCGACTGTCTCCTACTCACCGACTGCCTCTCCGACTCACCGACTGCCTCTCCGACTCACCGACTCACCGACTGCCTCTCCGACTGACCGACTGCCTCCCCGACTCACCGACTGCCTCTCCGACTCACCCACTGCCTCTCCGACCCACCGACTGCCTCTCCGACTCACCTACTCAGCGACTGCCTCTCCGACTCACCGACTACCTCTCCGATTCACCGACCGCTTCTCCGACTCACCGACCGCCTCTCTGACTCACCGACCGCCTCTCCGACTCACCGACTACCTCTCCGACTCACCGACTGCCTCTCCGACTCACCGACTACCTCTCCGATTCACCGACCGCTTCTCCGACTCACCTACCGCCTCTCCGACTCACCGACTGCCTCTACGACGCACCGACAGCCTCTCCGACTCACTAACCGCCTCACCGACTCACCGACCGCCTCTCCGACTCACCGACCGCCTCTCTGACACACCGACTGCCTCTCCGACTCACTGACCTCCTCTCCGACTCACCGACTGTCTCACCGACTCACCGACCGCCTCTCCGACTCACCGACCGCCTCTCCGACTCACCTGCCGCCTCTCCGACTCACCGACAATGTCTCCGACTCACCGAGCGCCTCTCCAACTCACTGACTGCCTCTCCGACTCACCGACTGCCTCTCCAACTCACCGACTGCCTCTCCGACTCACCGACTCACCGACTGCATCTCCGACTCACCGACCGCCTCTCCGACTCACTGACTGCCTCTCCGACTCACCGACTGCCTCTCTGACTCACCGACTCACCGACTGCATCTCCGACTCACCGACTGCCTCTCCGACTAACCGACTGCCTCTCCGACTCACCGACTGCCTCTCCGACTCAACGACTGCCTCTACGACTCACCGACTGCCTCTCCGACTCACCGACTGCCTCTCCGACTCACCTACCGCGTCTCCGACTCACTGACTGCCTCTACGACTCACCGACTGCATCTCCGACTCACCGACCGCCTCACCGACTCACCGACCACCTCTCCGACTCACCTACCGCCTCTCCGACTCACCAACTGTCTCTCCGACTCACCGGCTGCCTTTCCGACTCACCGAACGCCTCTCTGACACAACGACTGCCTCTCCGACTCACCGACCGCCTCTCTGACACACCGACTGCCTCTCCGACTCACCGACTGCCTCTCCGACTCGCCGACCGCCTCTCCGACTCACCGACTGTCTCACCCACTCACCGACCGCCTCTCCGACTCACCCACTGTCTCTCCGACTCACTTACCGCCTCTCCGACTCACCGGCTGCCTCTCCGACTCTCCGATCACCTCTCCGACTCACCGACTGCCCCTCCGACTGACCGAATGCCTCTCCGACTCACCGACTGCCTCTCCGACTCACCGACTGCCCCTCCGACTCACCGACTGCCTCTCCGACTCACCGACTCACCGACTGTCTCCTACTCACCGACTGCCTCTCCGACTCATGGCTGCCTCTCCGACTCACCGACTCACCGAATGCCTCTCCGACTCACCGACTGCCTCTCCGACTCACCGACTGCCCCTCCGACTCACCGGCTGCCTCTCCGACTCACCGACTCACCGACTGTCTCCTACTCACCGACTGCCTCTCCGACTCACCGACTGCCTCTCCGACTCACCGACTCACCGACTGCCTCTCCGACTGACCGACTGCCTCCCCGACTCACCGACTGCCTCTCCGACTCACCCACTGCCTCTCCGACCCACCGACTGCCTCTCCGACTCACCGACTCACCGACTCACCGACTGTCTCTGACTCACCGACCGCCTCTCCGACTCACCTACTCAGCGACTGCCTCTCCGACTCACCGACTACCTCCCCGATTCACCGACCGCTTCTCCGACTCACCGACCGCCTCTCTGACTCACCGACCGCCTCTCCGACTCACCGACTACCTCTCCGACTCACCGACTGCCTCTCCGACTCACCGACTGCCTCTGCGACTCACCGACTGCCTCACTGACTCACCGACTCACCGACTGTCTCCTACTCACCGACTGCCTCTCCGACTCACCGGCTGCCTCTCCGACTCACCGACTCACCGAATGCCTCTCCGACTCACCCACTGCCTCTCCGACTCACCGACTGCCCCTCCGACTCACCGGCTGCCTCTCCGACTCACCGACTCACCGACTGTCTCCTACTCACCGACTGCCTCTCCGACTCACCGACTGCCTCTCCGACTCACCGACTCACCGACTGCCTCTCCGACTGACCGACTGCCTCCCCGACTCACCGACTGCCTCTCCGACTCACCCACTGCCTCTCCGACCCACCGACTGCCTCTCCGACTCACTGACTCACCGACTCACCGACTGTCTCTGACTCACCGACCGCCTCTCCGACTCACCTACTCAGCGACTGCCTCTCCGACTCACCGACTACCTCTCCGATTCACCGACCGCCTCTCTAACTCACCGACCGCCTCTCCGACTCACCGACTACCTCTCCGACTCACCGACTGCCTCTCCGACTCACCGACTGCCTCTGCGACTCACCGACTGCCTCACTGACTCACCGACTCACCGACTGTCTCTTACTCACCGACTGCCTCTCCGACTCACCGACTGCCTCTGCGACTCACCGACTGCCTCACTGACTCACCGACTCACCGACTGTCTCCTACTCACCGACTGCCTCTCCGACTCACCGGCTGCCTCTCCGACTCACCGAACGCCTCTCTGACACAACGACTGCCTCTCCGACTCACCGACCGCCTCTCTGACACACCGACTGCCTCTCCGACTCACCGACTGCCTCTCCGACTCGCCGACCGCCTCTCCGACTCACCGACTGTCTCACCCACTCACCGACCGCCTCTCCGACTCACCCACTGTCTCTCCGACTCACTGACCGCCTCTCCGACTCACCGGCTGCCTCTCCGACTCACCGATCACCTCTCCGACTCACCGACTGCCCCTCCGACTGACCGAATGCCTCTCCGACTCACCGACTGCCTCTCCGACTCACCGACTGCCCCTCCGACTCACCGACTGCCTCTCCGACTCACCGACTCACCGACTGTCTCCTACTCACCGACTGCCTCTCCGACTCATGGCTGCCTCTCCGACTCACCGACTCACCGAATGCCTCTCCGACTCACCGACTGCCTCTCCGACTCACCGACTGCCCCTCCGACTCACCGGCTGCCTCTCCGACTCACCGACTCACCGACTGTCTCCTACTCACCGACTGCCTCTCCAACTCACCGACTGCCTCTCCGACTCACCGACTCACCGACTGCCTCTCCGACTGACCGACTGCCTCCCCGACTCACTGACTGCCTCTCCGACTCACCCACTGCCTCTCCGACCCACCGACTGCCTCTCCGACTCACTGACTCACCGACTCACCGACTGTCTCTGACTCACCGACCGCCTCTCCGACTCACCTACTCAGCGACTGCCTCTCCGACTCACCGACTACCTCCCCGATTCACCGACCGCTTCTCCGACTCACCGACCGCCTCTCTGACTCACCGACCGCCTCTCCGACTCACCGACTACCTCTCCGACTCACCGACTGCCTCTCCGACTCACCGACTGCCTCTGCGACTCACCGACTGCCTCACTGACTCACCGACTCACCGACTGTCTCCTACTCACCGACTGCCTCTCCGACTCACCGGCTGCCTCTCCGACTCACCGACTCACCGAATGCCTCTCCGACTCACCCACTGCCTCTCCGACTCACCGACTGCCCCTCCGACTCACCGGCTGCCTCTCCGACTCACCGACTCACCGACTGTCTCCTACTCACCGACTGCCTCTCCGACTCACCGACTGCCTCTCCGACTCACCGACTCACCGACTGCCTATCCGACTGACCGACTGCCTCCCCGACTCACCGACTGCCTCTCCGACTCACCCACTGCCTCTCCGACCCACCGACTGCCTCTCCGACTCACTGACTCACCGACTCACCGACTGTCTCTGACTCACCGACCGCCTCTCCGACTCACCTACTCAGCGACTGCCTCTCCGACTCACCGACTACCTCTCCGATTCACCGACCGCCTCTCTAACTCACCGACCGCCTCTCCGACTCACCGACTACCTCTCCGACTCACCGACTGCCTCTCCGACTCACCGACTGCCTCTGCGACTCACCGACTGCCTCACTGACTCACCGACTCACCGACTGTCTCTTACTCACCGACTGCCTCTCCGACTCACCGACTGCCTCTGCGACTCACCGACTGCCTCACTGACTCACCGACTCACCGACTGTCTCCTACTCACCGACTGCCTCTCCGACTCACCGGCTGCCTCTCCGACTCACCGACTCACCGAATGCCTCTCCGACTCACCCACTGCCTCTCCGACTCACCGACTGCCCCTCCGACTCACCGGCTGCCTCTCCGACTCACCGACTCACCGACTGTCTCCTACTCACCGACTGCCTCTCCGACTCACCGACTGCCTCTCCGACTCACCGACTCACCGACTGCCTCTCCGACTGACCGACTGCCTCCCCGACTCACCGACTGCCTCTCCGACTCACCCACTGCCTCTCCGACCCACCGACTGCCTCTCCGACTCACCTACTCAGCGACTGCCTCTCCGACTCACCGACTACCTCTCCGATTCACCGACCGCTTCTCCGACTCACCGACCGCCTCTCTGACTCACCGACCGCCTCTCCGACTCACCGACTACCTCTCCGACTCACCGACTGCCTCTCCGACTCACCGACTACCTCTCCGATTCACCGACCGCTTCTCCGACTCACCTACCGCCTCTCCGACTCACCGACTGCCTCTACGACGCACCGACAGCCTCTCCGACTCACTAACCGCCTCACCGACTCACCGACCGCCTCTCCGACTCACCGACCGCCTCTCTGACACACCGACTGCCTCTCCGACTCACTGACCTCCTCTCCGACTCACCGACTGTCTCACCGACTCACCGACCGCCTCTCCGACTCACCGACCGCCTCTCCGACTCACCTGCCGCCTCTCCGACTCACCGACAATGTCTCCGACTCACCGAGCGCCTCTCCAACTCACTGACTGCCTCTCCGACTCACCGACTGCCTCTCTGACTCACCGACTGCCTCTCTGACTCACCGACTGCCTCTCCGACTCACCGACCGCCTTTCCGACTCACCAACCGTCTCTCCGACTCACCGACTGCCTCTCCGACTCACCGACTGTCTCTCCGAATCACCGACCGCCTTTCCGACTCACCGACCGTCTCTCTGACTCACCGACTGCCTCTCCAACTCACCTACTGCCTCTCCGACTCACCGACAGACTCTCCGATTCACCGACTGCCTCTCTGACTCACCGACTGCCTCTCCGACTCACCAACTGCCTCTCCGACTCACCGACTGTCTCTCTGACTCACGGACTGTCTCTCCGACTGACCGACTGCTTCATCGACTCACTGACTGCCTCTCCGACTCACCGACTGCCTCTCCGACTCACCGAATGCCTCTCCGACTCACGGACTGTCTCTCCGACTGACCGACTGCTTCATCGACTCACTGACTGCATCACCGACTCACCGACTGCCTCTACGACTCACCGACTGCCTCTCCGACTCACCGACCGCCTCACCGACTCACCGACCACCTCTCCGATTCACCTACCGCCTCTCCGATTCACTGACCGCCTCTCCGACTCACCGACTGCCTCTCAGACTCACCGACTGCCTCTCCGACTCACCGACTGCCTCTCCGACTCACCGACTGCCTCTCCGACTCACCGACTGCCTCTCCGACTCACCGACTCACCGATTGCATCTCCGACTCACCTACCGTCTCTCCGACTCACCGACTGCCTCTCCGACTCACCGACTGCCTCTCCAACTCACCGACTGCCTCTCCGACTCACCGACTCACCGACTGCATCTCCGACTCACCGACCGCCTCTCCGACTCACTGACTGCCTCTCCGACTCACCGACTGCCTCTCTGACTCACCGACTCACCGACTGCATCTCCGACTCACCGACTGCCTCTCCGACTAACCGACTGCCTCTCCGACTCACCGACTGCCTCTCCGACTCAACGACTGCCTCTACGACTCACCGACTGCCTCTCCGACTCACCGACTGCCTCTCCGACTCACCTACCGCGTCTCCGACTCACTGACTGCCTCTACGACTCACCGACTGCATCTCCGACTCACCGACCGCCTCACCGACTCACCGACCACCTCTCCGACTCACCTACCGCCTCTCCGACTCACCAACTGTCTCTCCGACTCACCGGCTGCCTCTCCGACTCACCGAACGCCTCTCTGACACAACGACTGCCTCTCCGACTCACCGACCGCCTCTCTGACACACCGACTGCCTCTCCGACTCACCGACTGCCTCTCCGACTCGCCGACCGCCTCTCCGACTCACCGACTGTCTCACCCACTCACCGACCGCCTCTCCGACTCACCCACTGTCTCTCCGACTCACTGACCGCCTCTCCGACTCACCGGCTGCCTCTCCGACTCTCCGATCACCTCTCCGACTCACCGACTGCCCCTCCGACTGACCGAATGCCTCTCCGACTCACCGACTGCCTCTCCGACTCACCGACTGCCCCTCCGACTCACCGACTGCCTCTCCGACTCACCGACTCACCGACTGTCTCCTACTCACCGACTGCCTCTCCGACTCATGGCTGCCTCTCCGACTCACCGACTCACCGAATGCCTCTCCGACTCACCGACTGCCTCTCCGACTCACCGACTGCCCCTCCGACTCACCGGCTGCCTCTCCGACTCACCGACTCACCGACTGTCTCCTACTCACCGACTGCCTCTCCGACTCACCGACTGCCTCTCCGACTCACCGACTCACCGACTGCCTCTCCGACTGACCGACTGCCTCCCCGACTCACCGACTGCCTCTCCGACTCACCCACTGCCTCTCCGACCCACCGACTGCCTCTCCGACTCACCGACTCACCGACTCACCGACTGTCTCTGACTCACCGACCGCCTCTCCGACTCACCTACTCAGCGACTGCCTCTCCGACTCACCGACTACCTCCCCGATTCACCGACCGCTTCTCCGACTCACCGACCGCCTCTCTGACTCACCGACCGCCTCTCCGACTCACCGACTACCTCTCCGACTCACCGACTGCCTCTCCGACTCACCGACTGCCTCTGCGACTCACCGACTGCCTCACTGACTCACCGACTCACCGACTGTCTCCTACTCACCGACTGCCTCTCCGACTCACCGGCTGCCTCTCCGACTCACCGACTCACCGAATGCCTCTCCGACTCACCCACTGCCTCTCCGACTCACCGACTGCCCCTCCGACTCACCGGCTGCCTCTCCGACTCACCGACTCACCGACTGTCTCCTACTCACCGACTGCCTCTCCGACTCACCGACTGCCTCTCCGACTCACCGACTCACCGACTGCCTCTCCGACTGACCGACTGCCTCCCCGACTCACCGACTGCCTCTCCGACTCACCCACTGCCTCTCCGACCCACCGACTGCCTCTCCGACTCACTGACTCACCGACTCACCGACTGTCTCTGACTCACCGACCGCCTCTCCGACTCACCTACTCAGCGACTGCCTCTCCGACTCACCGACTACCTCTCCGATTCACCGACCGCCTCTCTAACTCACCGACCGCCTCTCCGACTCACCGACTACCTCTCCGACTCACCGACTGCCTCTCCGACTCACCGACTGCCTCTGCGACTCACCGACTGCCTCACTGACTCACCGACTCACCGACTGTCTCTTACTCACCGACTGCCTCTCCGACTCACCGACTGCCTCTGCGACTCACCGACTGCCTCACTGACTCACCGACTCACCGACTGTCTCCTACTCACCGACTGCCTCTCCGACTCACCGGCTGCCTCTCCGACTCACCGACTCACCGAATGCCTCTCCGACTCACCCACTGCCTCTCCGACTCACCGACTGCCCCTCCGACTCACCGGCTGCCTCTCCGACTCACCGACTCACCGACTCACCGACTGTCTCCTACTCACCGACTGCCTCTCCGACTCACCGACTGCCTCTCCGACTCACCGACTCACCGACTGCCTCTCCGACTGACCGACTGCCTCCCCGACTCACCGACTGCCTCTCCGACTCACCCACTGCCTCTCCGACCCACCGACTGCCTCTCCGACTCACCTACTCAGCGACTGCCTCTCCGACTCACCGACTACCTCTCCGATTCACCGACCGCTTCTCCGACTCACCGACCGCCTCTCTGACTCACCGACCGCCTCTCCGACTCACCGACTACCTCTCCGACTCACCGACTACCTCTCCGATTCACCGACCGCTTCTCCGACTCACCTACCGCCTCTCCGACTCACCGACTGCCTCTACGACGCACCGACAGCCTCTCCGACTCACTAACCGCCTCACCGACTCACCGACCGCCTCTCCGACTCACCGACCGCCTCTCTGACACACCGACTGCCTCTCCGACTCACTGACCTCCTCTCCGACTCACCGACTGTCTCACCGACTCACCGACCGCCTCTCCGACTCACCGACCGCCTCTCCGACTCACCTGCCGCCTCTCCGACTCACCGACAATGTCTCCGACTCACCGAGCGCCTCTCCAACTCACTGACTGCCTCTCCGACTCACCGACTGCCTCTCCAACTCACCGACTGCCTCTCCGACTCACCGACTCACCGACTGCATCTCCGACTCACCGACCGCCTCTCCGACTCACTGACTGCCTCTCCGACTCACCGACTGCCTCTCTGACTCACCGACTCACCGACTGCATCTCCGACTCACCGACTGCCTCTCCGACTAACCGACTGCCTCTCCGACTCACCGACTGCCTCTCCGACTCAACGACTGCCTCTACGACTCACCGACTGCCTCTCCGACTCACCGACTGCCTCTCCGACTCACCTACCGCGTCTCCGACTCACTGACTGCCTCTACGACTCACCGACTGCATCTCCGACTCACCGACCGCCTCACCGACTCACCGACCACCTCTCCGACTCACCTACCGCCTCTCCGACTCACCAACTGTCTCTCCGACTCACCGGCTGCCTCTCCGACTCACCGAACGCCTCTCTGACACAACGACTGCCTCTCCGACTCACCGACCGCCTCTCTGACACACCGACTGCCTCTCCGACTCACCGACTGCCTCTCCGACTCGCCGACCGCCTCTCCGACTCACCGACTGTCTCACCGACTCACCGACCGCCTCTCCGACTCACCCACTGTCTCTCCGACTCACTGACCGCCTCTCCGACTCACCGGCTGCCTCTCCGACTCTCCGATCACCTCTCCGACTCACCGACTGCCCCTCCGACTGACCGAATGCCTCTCCGACTCACCGACTGCCTCTCCGACTCACCGACTGCCCCTCCGACTCACCGACTGCCTCTCCGACTCACCGACTCACCGACTGTCTCCTACTCACCGACTGCCTCTCCGACTCATGGCTGCCTCTCCGACTCACCGACTCACCGAATGCCTCTCCGACTCACCGACTGCCTCTCCGACTCACCGACTGCCCCTCCGACTCACCGGCTGCCTCTCCGACTCACCGACTCACCGACTGTCTCCTACTCACCGACTGCCTCTCCGACTCACCGACTGCCTCTCCGACTCACCGACTCACCGACTGCCTCTCCGACTGACCGACTGCCTCCCCGACTCACCGACTGCCTCTCCGACTCACCCACTGCCTCTCCGACCCACCGACTGCCTCTCCGACTCACCGACTCACCGACTCACCGACTGTCTCTGACTCACCGACCGCCTCTCCGACTCACCTACTCAGCGACTGCCTCTCCGACTCACCGACTACCTCCCCGATTCACCGACCGCTTCTCCGACTCACCGACCGCCTCTCTGACTCACCGACCGCCTCTCCGACTCACCGACTACCTCTCCGACTCACCGACTGCCTCTCCGACTCACCGACTGCCTCTGCGACTCGCCGACTGCCTCACTGACTCACCGACTCACCGACTGTCTCCTACTCACCGACTGCCTCTCCGACTCACCGGCTGCCTCTCCGACTCACCGACTCACCGAATGCCTCTCCGACTCACCCACTGCCTCTCCGACTCACCGACTGCCCCTCCGACTCACCGGCTGCCTCTCCGACTCACCGACTCACCGACTGTCTCCTACTCACCGACTGCCTCTCCGACTCACCGACTGCCTCTCCGACTCACCGACTCACCGACTGCCTCTCCGACTGACCGACTGCCTCCCCGACTCACCGACTGCCTCTCCGACTCACCCACTGCCTCTCCGACCCACCGACTGCCTCTCCGACTCACTGACTCACCGACTCACCGACTGTCTCTGACTCACCGACCGCCTCTCCGACTCACCTACTCAGCGACTGCCTCTCCGACTCACCGACTACCTCTCCGATTCACCGACCGCCTCTCTAACTCACCGACCGCCTCTCCGACTCACCGACTACCTCTCCGACTCACCGACTGCCTCTCCGACTCACCGACTGCCTCTGCGACTCACCGACTGCCTCACTGACTCACCGACTCACCGACTGTCTCTTACTCACCGACTGCCTCTCCGACTCACCGACTGCCTCTGCGACTCACCGACTGCCTCACTGACTCACCGACTCACCGACTGTCTCCTACTCACCGACTGCCTCTCCGACTCACCGGCTGCCTCTCCGACTCACCGACTCACCGAATGCCTCTCCGACTCACCCACTGCCTCTCCGACTCACCGACTGCCCCTCCGACTCACCGGCTGCCTCTCCGACTCACCGACTCACCGACTCACCGACTGTCTCCTACTCACCGACTGCCTCTCCGACTCACCGACTGCCTCTCCGACTCACCGACTCACCGACTGCCTCTCCGACTGACCGACTGCCTCCCCGACTCACCGACTGCCTCTCCGACTCACCCACTGCCTCTCCGACCCACCGACTGCCTCTCCGACTCACCTACTCAGCGACTGCCTCTCCGACTCACCGACTACCTCTCCGATTCACCGACCGCTTCTCCGACTCACCGACCGCCTCTCTGACTCACCGACCGCCTCTCCGACTCACCGACTACCTCTCCGACTCACCGACTGCCTCTCCGACTCACCGACTACCTCTCCGATTCACCGACCGCTTCTCCGACTCACCTACCGCCTCTCCGACTCACCGACTGCCTCTACGACGCACCGACAGCCTCTCCGACTCACTAACCGCCTCACCGACTCACCGACCGCCTCTCCGACTCACCGACCGCCTCTCTGACACACCGACTGCCTCTCCGACTCACTGACCTCCTCTCCGACTCACCGACTGTCTCACCGACTCACCGACCGCCTCTCCGACTCACCGACCGCCTCTCCGACTCACCTGCCGCCTCTCCGACTCACCGACAATGTCTCCGACTCACCGAGCGCCTCTCCAACTCACTGACTGCCTCTCCGACTCACCGACTGCCTCTCTGACTCACCGACTGCCTCTCTGACTCACCGACTGCCTCTCCGACTCACCGACCGCCTTTCCGACTCACCAACCGTCTCTCCGACTCACCGACTGCCTCTCCGACTCACCGACTGTCTCTCCGAATCACCGACCGCCTTTCCGACTCACCGACCGTCTCTCTGACTCACCGACTGCCTCTCCGACTCACCTACTGCCTCTCCGACTCACCGACAGACTCTCCGATTCACCGACTGCCTTTCTGACTCACCGACTGCCTCTCCGACTCACCAACTGCCTCTCCGACTCACCGACTGTCTCTCTGACTCACGGACTGTCTCTCCGACTGACCGACTGCTTCATCGACTCACTGACTGCCTCTCCGACTCACCGACTGCCTCTCCGACTCACCGAATGCCTCTCCGACTCACGGACTGTCTCTCCGACTGACCGACTGCTTCATCGACTCACTGACTGCATCACCGACTCACCGACTGCCTCTACGACTCACCGACTGCCTCTCCGACTCACCGACCGCCTCACCGACTCACCGACCACCTCTCCGATTCACCTACCGCCTCTCCGATTCACTGACCGCCTCTCCGACTCACCGACTGCCTCTCAGACTCACCGACTGCCTCTCCGACTCACCGACTGCCTCTCCGACTCACCGACTGCCTCTCCGACTCACCGACTGCCTCTCCGACTCACCGACTCACCGATTGCATCTCCGACTCACCTACCGTCTCTCCGACTCACCGACTGCCTCTCCGACTCACCGACTGCCTCTCCGACTCACCGACTGCCTCTCCGACTCACCGACTCACCGACTGCATCTCCGACTCACCGACCGCCTCTCCGACTCACTGACTGCCTCTCCGACTCACCGACTGCCTCTCTGACTCACCGACTCACCGACTGCATCTCCGACTCACCGACTGCCTCTCCGACTAACCGACTGCCTCTCCGACTCACCGACTGCCTCTCCGACTCAACGACTGCCTCTACGACTCACCGACTGCCTCTCCGACTCACCGACTGCCTCTCCGACTCACCTACCGCGTCTCCGACTCACTGACTGCCTCTACGACTCACCGACTGCATCTCCGACTCACCGACCGCCTCACCGACTCACCGACCACCTCTCCGACTCACCTACCGCCTCTCCGACTCACCAACTGTCTCTCCGACTCACCGGCTGCCTCTCCGACTCACCGAACGCCTCTCTGACACAACGACTGCCTCTCCGACTCACCGACCGCCTCTCTGACACACCGACTGCCTCTCCGACTCACCGACTGCCTCTCCGACTCGCCGACCGCCTCTCCGACTCACCGACTGTCTCACCCACTCACCGACCGCCTCTCCGACTCACCCACTGTCTCTCCGACTCACTGACCGCCTCTTCGACTCACCGGCTGCCTCTCCGACTCACCGATCACCTCTCCGACTCACCGACTGCCCCTCCGACTGACCGAATGCCTCTCCGACTCACCGACTGCCTCTCCGACTCACCGACTGCCCCTCCGACTCACCGACTGCCTCTCCGACTCACCGACTCACCGACTGTCTCCTACTCACCGACTGCCTCTCCGACTCATGGCTGCCTCTCCGACTCACCGACTCACCGAATGCCTCTTCGACTCACCGACTGCCTCTCCGACTCACCGACAATGTCTCCGACTCACCGAGCGCCTCTCCAACTCACAGACTGCCTCTCCGACTCACCGACTGCCTCTCTGACTCACCGACTGCCTCTCTGACTCACCGACTGCCTCTCCGACTCACCGACCGCCTTTCCGACTCACCAACCGTCTCTCCGACTCACCGACTGCCTCTCCGACTCACCGACTGTCTCTCCGAATCACCGACCGCCTTTCCGACTCACCGACCGTCTCTCTGACTCACCGACTGCCTCTCCGACTCACCTACTGCCTCTCCGACTCACCGACAGACTCTCCGATTCACCGACTGCCTCTCTGACTCACCGACTGCCTCTCCGACTCACCAACTGCCTCTCCGACTCACCGACTGTCTCTCTGACTCACGGACTGTCTCTCCGACTGACCGACTGCTTCATCGACTCACTGACTGCCTCTCCGACTCACCGACTGCCTCTCCGACTCACCGAATGCCTCTCCGACTCACGGACTGTCTCTCCGACTGACCGACTGCTTCATCGACTCACTGACTGCATCACCGACTCACCGACTGCCTCTACGACTCACCGACTGCCTCTCCGACTCACCGACCGCCTCACCGACTCACCGACCACCTCTCCGATTCACCTACCGCCTCTCCGATTCACTGACCGCCTCTCCGACTCACCGACTGCCTCTCCGACTCACCGACTGCCTCTCCGACTCACCGACTGCCTCTCCGACTCACCGACTGCCTCTCCGACTCACCGACTCACCGATTGCATCTCCGACTCACCTACCGTCTCTCCGACTCACCGACTGCCTCTCCGACTCACCGACTGCCTCTCCGACTCACCGACTGCCTCTCCGACTCACCGACTCACCGACTGCATCTCCGACTCACCGACCGCCTCTCCGACTCACTGACTGCCTCTCCGACTCACCGACTGCCTCTCTGACTCACCGACTCACCGACTGCATCTCCGACTCACCGACTGCCTCTCCGACTAACCGACTGCCTCTCCGACTCACCGACTGCCTCTCCGACTCAACGACTGCCTCTACGACTCACCGACTGCCTCTCCGACTCACCGACTGCCTCTCCGACTCACCTACCGCGTCTCCGACTCACTGACTGCCTCTACGACTCACCGACTGCATCTCCGACTCACCGACCGCCTCACCGACTCACCGACCACCTCTCCGACTCACCTACCGCCTCTCCGACTCACCAACTGTCTCTCCGACTCACCGGCTGCCTCTCCGACTCACCGAACGCCTCTCTGACACAACGACTGCCTCTCCGACTCACCGACCGCCTCTCTGACACACCGACTGCCTCTCCGACTCACCGACTGCCTCTCCGACTCGCCGACCGCCTCTCCGACTCACCGACTGTCTCACCCACTCACCGACCGCCTCTCCGACTCACCCACTGTCTCTCCGACTCACTGACCGCCTCTCCGACTCACCGGCTGCCTCTCCGACTCACCGATCACCTCTCCGACTCACCGACTGCCCCTCCGACTGACCGAATGCCTCTCCGACTCACCGACTGCCTCTCCGACTCACCGACTGCCCCTCCGACTCACCGACTGCCTCTCCGACTCACCGACTCACCGACTGTCTCCTACTCACCGACTGCCTCTCCGACTCATGGCTGCCTCTCCGACTCACCGACTCACCGAATGCCTCTCCGACTCACCGACTGCCTCTCCGACTCACCGACTGCCCCTCCGACTCACCGGCTGCCTCTCCGACTCACCGACTCACCGACTGTCTCCGACTCACCGACCGCCTCACCGACTCACCGACCACCTCTCCGACTCACCTACCGCCTCTCCGACTCACCAACTGTCTCTCCGACTCACCGGCTGCCTCTCCGACTCACCGAACGCCTCTCTGACACAACGACTGCCTCTCCGACTCACCGACCGCCTCTCTGACACACCGACTGCCTCTCCGACTCACCGACTGCCTCTCCGACTCGCCGACCGCCTCTCCGACTCACCGACTGTCTCACCCACTCACCGACCGCCTCTCCGACTCACCCACTGTCTCTCCGACTCACTGACCGCCTCTTCGACTCACCGGCTGCCTCTCCGACTCACCGATCACCTCTCCGACTCACCGACTGCCCCTCCGACTGACCGAATGCCTCTCCGACTCACCGACTGCCTCTCCGACTCACCGACTGCCCCTCCGACTCACCGACTGCCTCTCCGACTCACCGACTCACCGACTGTCTCCTACTCACCGACTGCCTCTCCGACTCATGGCTGCCTCTCCGACTCACCGACTCACCGAATGCCTCTTCGACTCACCGACTGCCTCTCCGACTCACCGACAATGTCTCCGACTCACCGAGCGCCTCTCCAACTCACAGACTGCCTCTCCGACTCACCGACTGCCTCTCTGACTCACCGACTGCCTCTCTGACTCACCGACTGCCTCTCCGACTCACCGACCGCCTTTCCGACTCACCAACCGTCTCTCCGACTCACCGACTGCCTCTCCGACTCACCGACTGTCTCTCCGAATCACCGACCGCCTTTCCGACTCACCGACCGTCTCTCTGACTCACCGACTGCCTCTCCGACTCACCTACTGCCTCTCCGACTCACCGACAGACTCTCCGATTCACCGACTGCCTCTCTGACTCACCGACTGCCTCTCCGACTCACCAACTGCCTCTCCGACTCACCGACTGTCTCTCTGACTCACGGACTGTCTCTCCGACTGACCGACTGCTTCATCGACTCACTGACTGCCTCTCCGACTCACCGACTGCCTCTCCGACTCACCGAATGCCTCTCCGACTCACGGACTGTCTCTCCGACTGACCGACTGCTTCATCGACTCACTGACTGCATCACCGACTCACCGACTGCCTCTACGACTCACCGACTGCCTCTCCGACTCACCGACCGCCTCACCGACTCACCGACCACCTCTCCGATTCACCTACCGCCTCTCCGATTCACTGACCGCCTCTCCGACTCACCGACTGCCTCTCCGACTCACCGACTGCCTCTCCGACTCACCGACTGCCTCTCCGACTCACCGACTGCCTCTCCGACTCACCGACTCACCGATTGCATCTCCGACTCACCTACCGTCTCTCCGACTCACCGACTGCCTCTCCGACTCACCGACTGCCTCTCCGACTCACCGACTGCCTCTCCGACTCACCGACTCACCGACTGCATCTCCGACTCACCGACCGCCTCTCCGACTCACTGACTGCCTCTCCGACTCACCGACTGCCTCTCTGACTCACCGACTCACCGACTGCATCTCCGACTCACCGACTGCCTCTCCGACTAACCGACTGCCTCTCCGACTCACCGACTGCCTCTCCGACTCAACGACTGCCTCTACGACTCACCGACTGCCTCTCCGACTCACCGACTGCCTCTCCGACTCACCTACCGCGTCTCCGACTCACTGACTGCCTCTACGACTCACCGACTGCATCTCCGACTCACCGACCGCCTCACCGACTCACCGACCACCTCTCCGACTCACCTACCGCCTCTCCGACTCACCAACTGTCTCTCCGACTCACCGGCTGCCTCTCCGACTCACCGAACGCCTCTCTGACACAACGACTGCCTCTCCGACTCACCGACCGCCTCTCTGACACACCGACTGCCTCTCCGACTCACCGACTGCCTCTCCGACTCGCCGACCGCCTCTCCGACTCACCGACTGTCTCACCCACTCACCGACCGCCTCTCCGACTCACCCACTGTCTCTCCGACTCACTGACCGCCTCTCCGACTCACCGGCTGCCTCTCCGACTCACCGATCACCTCTCCGACTCACCGACTGCCCCTCCGACTGACCGAATGCCTCTCCGACTCACCGACTGCCTCTCCGACTCACCGACTGCCCCTCCGACTCACCGACTGCCTCTCCGACTCACCGACTCACCGACTGTCTCCTACTCACCGACTGCCTCTCCGACTCATGGCTGCCTCTCCGACTCACCGACTCACCGAATGCCTCTCCGACTCACCGACTGCCTCTCCGACTCACCGACTGCCCCTCCGACTCACCGGCTGCCTCTCCGACTCACCGACTCACCGACTGTCTCCTACTCACCGACTGCCTCTCCGACTCACCGACTGCCTCTCCGACTCACCGACTCACCGACTGCCTCTCCGACTGACCGACTGCCTCCCCGACTCACCGACTGCCTCTCCGACTCACCCACTGCCTCTCCGACCCACCGACTGCCTCTCCGACTCACCGACTCACCGACTCACCGACTGTCTCTGACTCACCGACCGCCTCTCCGACTCACCTACTCAGCGACTGCCTCTCCGACTCACCGACTACCTCCCCGATTCACCGACCGCTTCTCCGACTCACCGACCGCCTCTCTGACTCACCGACCGCCTCTCCGACTCACCGACTACCTCTCCGACTCACCGACTGCCTCTCCGACTCACCGACTGCCTCTGCGACTCACCGACTGCCTCACTGACTCACCGACTCACCGACTGTCTCCTACTCACCGACTGCCTCTCCGACTCACCGGCTGCCTCTCCGACTCACCGACTCACCGAATGCCTCTCCGACTCACCCACTGCCTCTCCGACTCACCGACTGCCCCTCCGACTCACCGGCTGCCTCTCCGACTCACCGACTCACCGACTGTCTCCTACTCACCGACTGCCTCTCCGACTCACCGACTGCCTCTCCGACTCACCGACTCACCGACTGCCTCTCCGACTGACCGACTGCCTCCCCGACTCACCGACTGCCTCTCCGACTCACCCACTGCCTCTCCGACCCACCGACTGCCTCTCCGACTCACCTACTCAGCGACTGCCTCTCCGACTCACCGACTACCTCTCCGATTCACCGACCGCTTCTCCGACTCACCGACCGCCTCTCTGACTCACCGACCGCCTCTCCGACTCACCGACTACCTCTCCGACTCACCGACTGCCTCTCCGACTCACCGACTGCCTCTGCGACTCACCGACTGCCTCACTGACTCACCGACTGCCTCTCCGACTCACCGACTACCTCTCCGATTCACCGACCGCTTCTCTGACTCACCTACCGCCTCTCCGACTCACCGACTGCCTCTACGACTCACCGACAGCCTCTCCGACTCACTAACCGCCTCACCGACTCACCGACCGCCTCTCCGACTCACCGACCGCCTCTCTGACACACCGACTGCCTCTCCGACTCACTGACCTCCTCTCCGACTCACCGACTGTCTCACCGACTCACCGACCGCCTCTCCGACTCACCGACTGTCTCTCCGACTCACCGACCGCCTCTCCGACTCACCGGCTGCCTCTCCGATTCACCGACCGCCTCTCCGACTCACCGACTGTCTCACTGACTCACCGACCGCCTCTCCGACTCACCGACTACCTCTCCGACTCACCGACTGCCTCTCCGACTCACCGACTGCCTCTCCGACTCACTAACCGCCTCACCGACTCACCGACCGCCTCTCCGACTCACCGACCGCCTCTCTGACACACCGACTGCCTCTCCGACTCACTGACCTCCTCTCCGACTCACCGACTGTCTCACCAACTCACCGACCGCCTCTCCGACTCACCGACTGTCTCTCCGACTCACCGACCGCCTCTCCGACTCACCGGCTGCCTCTCCGATTCACCGACCGCCTCTCCGACTCACCGACTGTCTCACTGACTCACCGACCGCCTCTCCGACTCACCGACTGTCTCTCCGACTCACCGACCGCCTCTCCGACTCACCGGCTGCCTCTCCGACTCACCGGTCGCCTCTCCGACTCACCGACTGCCCCTCCGACTGACCGAATGCCTCTCCGACTCACCGACTGCCTCTCCGACTCACCGACTGCCCCTCCGACTCACCGACTGCCTCTCCGACTCAGCGACTGCCTTTCCGACTCACTGACTCACCGACTGTCTCCTACTCTCCGACTGCCTCTCCGACTCACCGACTGCCTCTCCGACTCACCGACTCTCCGACTGCCTCTCCGACTCACCCACTGCCTGTCCGACCCACCGATTGCCTCTGCGACTGACCGACTGCCACTCCGACTCACCGACTGCCTCTCCGACTCACCGACTCACCGACTGTCTCCGACTCACCGACTGCCTCTCCGACTCACCGACTCAGCGACTGCCTCTCCGACTCACCAACTACCTCTCCGATTCACCGACCGCTTCTCCGAATCACCGACCGCCTCTCTAACTCACCGACTGCCTCTCCGACTCACCGACTCGGCGACTGCCTCTCCGACTCACCGACTACCTCTCCGATTCACCGACCGCTTCTCCGACTCACCGACCGCCTCTCTGACTCACCGACCGCCTCTCCGACTCACCGACTACCTCTCCGACTCACCGACCGCCTCTCTGACTCACCGACTAGCTCTCCGAGTCACCAACTGTCTCTCCGACTCACCGGCTGCCTCTCTGACTCACCGACCGCCTCTCTGACACACCGACTGCCTCTCTGACTCACCGACTGCCTCTCCGACTCACCGACCGCCTCTCCGACTCACCGACTGTCTCACCAACTCACCGACCGCCTCTCCGAATCACCGACTGTCTCTCCGACTCACCGACCGCCTCTCCGACTCACTGGCTGCCTCTCCGACTCACCGATCACCTCTCCGACTCACCGACTGCCCCTCCGACTGACCGAATGCCTCTCCGACTCACCGACTGCCTCTCCGACTCACCGACTGCCCCTCCGACTCACCGACTGCCTCTCCGACTCACCGACTCACCGACTGTCTCCTACTCACCGACTGCCTCTCCGACTCACCGACTGCCTCTCCGACTCACCGACTCACCGACTGCCTCTCCGACTCACCCACTACCTCGCCGACTCACCGACCGCCTCTCCGACTCACCGAGCGCCTCTCTGACTCACCGACCGCCTCTCCGACTCACCGACTGCCTCTCCGACTCACCAACTGCCTCTCCGACTGGCCGACCGCCTCTCCGACTCACCGACAATCTCTCCGACTCACCGAGCGCCTCTCCAACTCACTGACTGCCTCTCCGACTCACCGACTGCCTCTCTGACTCACCGACTGCCTCTCCGACTCACCGACTGCCTCTCCGACTCACCGACCGCCTATCCGACTCAGCGACAATCTCTCCAACTCACCGAGCGCCTCTCTGACTCACCGACTGCCTCACCGACTCACCGACTGCCTCTCCGACTCGCCGACTGCCTCTCCGACTGACCGACTGCCTCTCCGACTCACCGACTGCCTCTCCGACTCACCGACTGCCTCTCCGACTCACCGACCGCCTTTCTGACTCACCGCCCGTCTCTCTGACTCACCGATTGCCTCTCCGACTCACTGACTGCCTCTCCGACTCACTGACTGCCTCTCCGACTGAGCGACTGTCACTCCGACTCACCGACTGTCTCTCTCACTCACCAACCACCTCTCAGACTCACCGAATGCCTCTCCGAGACACCGACTGCCTCACCAACTCACCGACTGTCTCTCCGACTCACCGACTGCCTCTCCGACACACCGACTGCCTCTCCAACTCACCGACTGCCTCTCCAACTCACCGAGCGCATCTCCAACTCACCGACTGCCTCTCTGACACACCGACTGCCTCTCCAACTCACCGACTGCCTCTCCGACTCACCGACAGCCTCTCCGACTCACCGACAATCTCTCTGACTCACCGAGCGCCTCGCTGACTCACCGACTGCCTCTCTGACTCACTGACTGCCTCACCGACTCACGGACTGCCTCTCCGACTCACCGACTGTCTCTCTGACTGACCGACTGCCTCATCGACTCACCGACTGCCTCTCCGACTCACTGACTGCCTCTCCGACTCACCGACTGCCTCTCCGACTCACCGACCGCCTTTCCGACTCACCAACCGTCTCTCCGACTCACCGACTGCCTCTCCGACTCACCGACTGCCTCTCCGAATCACCGACTGCCTTTCCGACTCACCGACCGTCTCTCCGACTCACCGACTGCCTCTCCGACTCACCGACTGCCTCTCCGACTCACCAACAGACTCTCCGACTCACCGACTGCCTCTCCGACTCACCAACTGCCTCTCCGACGCACCAACTGCCTCTCCGACTCACCGACTGTCTCTCTGACTCACCTACCGCCTCTCCGACTCACCGAATGCCTCTCCGACTCACGGACTGTCTCTCCGACTGACCGACTGCTTCATCGACTCACTGACTGCCTCTCCGACTCACCGACTGCCTCTACGACTCACCGACTGCCTCTCCGACTCACCAACCGCCTCACCGACTCACCGACCACCTCTCCGACTCACCTACCGCCTCTCCGACTCACCGACAGCCTCTCCGACTCACCGACTGCCTCTCCGACTCACCGACTGACCGACTGCATATCCGACTCACTGACCACCTCTCCGACTCACCGACTGCCTCTCCGACTCACCGACTGCCTCTCCGACTCACCGACTGCCTCTCCGACTCACCGACTCACCGACTGCATCTCCGACTCACCTACCGTCTCTCCGACTCACCGACTGCCTCTCCGACTCACTGACTGCCTCTCCGACTCACCGACTGCCTCTCCGACTCACCGACTCACCGACTGCATCTCCGACCCACCGACCGCCTCTCCGACTCACCGACTGCCTCTCCGACTCACCGACTGCCTCTCCGACTCACCGACTCACCGACTGCATCTCCGACTCACCGACTGCCTCTCCGACTCACCGACTGCCTCTCCGACTCACCGACTGCCTCTCCGACTCACCGACTGCCTCTCCGACTCACCGACTGCCTCTCCGACTCACCGACTCACCGACTGCATCTCCGACTCACCGACTGCCTCTCCGACTCACCGACTGCCTCTCCGACTCACCGACTGCCTCTCCGACTCAACGACCACCTCTCCGACTCACCTACCGCCTCTCCGACTCACCGACTGCCTCTACGACTCACCGACTGCATCTCCGACTCACCGACTGCCTCTCCGACTCACCTACCGCGTCTCCGACTCACTGACTGCCTCTACGACTCACTGAATGCATCTCCGACTCACCGACCACCTCACCGACTCACCGACCACCTCTCCGACTCACCTACCGCCTCTCCGACTCACCAACTGTCTCTCCGACTCACCGGCTGCCTCTCCGACTCACCGAACGCCTCTCTGACACACCGACTGCCTCTCCGACTCACCGACCGCCTCTCTGACACACCGACTGCCTCTCCGACTCACCGACTGTCTCACCGACTCACCGACCGCCTCTCCGACTGTCTCTCCGACTCACCGACCGCCTCTCCGACTGACCGAATGCCTCTCCGACTCACCGACTGCCCCTCCGACTCACCGACTGCCCCTCCGACTGACCGAATGCCTCTCCGACTCACCGACTGCCTCTCCGACTCACCGACTGCCCCTCCGACTCACCGACTGCCTCTCCGACTCACCGACTCACCGACTGTCTCCTACTCACCGACTGCCTCTCCGACTCACCGGCTGCCTCTCCGACTCACCGACTCACCGAATGCCTCTCCGACTCACCGACTGCCTCTCCAACTCACCCACTGCCTCCCGACCCACCGACTGCTTCTCCGACTGACCGACTGCCTCTCCGACTCACCGACTCACCGACTGCCCCTCCGACTCACCGACTGGCACTCCGACTCACCGACTCACTGATTGTCTCCGACTCACCGACTGCCTCTCCGACCCACCGACTGCCTTTCCGACTGACCGACTGCCTCCCCGACTCACCGACTGCCTCTCCGACTCACCCACTGCCTCTCCGACCCACCGACTGCCTCTCCGACTCACCGACTCACCGACTGTCTCCGACTCACCGACTGCCTCTCCGACTCACCTACTCAGCGACTGCCTCTCCGACTCACCGAATACCTCTCCGATTCACCGACTGCTTCTCCGACTCACCGACCGCCTCTCTGACTCACCGACCGCCTCTCCGACTCACCGACTACCTCTCCGACTCACCGACTGCCTCACTGACTCACCGACTGCCTCTCCGACTCACTGACTACCTCTCCGATTCACCGACCGCTTCTCCGACTCACCTACCGCCTCTCCGACTCACCGACTGCCTCTATGACTCACCGACAGCCTCTCCGACTCACCTACCGCCTCACCGACTCACCGACCGCCTCTCCGACTCACCAACTGTCTCTCCGACTCACTGGCTTCCTCTCTGACTCACCGACCGCCTCTCTGACACACCGACTGCCTCTCCGACTCACTGACCGCCTCTCCGACTCACCGACTGTCTCACCGACTCACCGACCGCCTCTCCGACTCACCGACTGTCTCTCCGACACACCGAACGCCTCTCCGACTCACCGACCACCTCTCCGACTCACCGACTGTCTCACCGACTCACCGACCGCCTCTCCGACTTACCGACTGTCTCTCCGACTCACCGACCGTCCTCTCCGACTCACCGACTGCCTCTCTGACTCACCGACCGCCTCTCCGACTCACCGACTGCCCCTCCGACTGACCGAATGCCTCTCCGACTCACCGACTGCCTCTCCGACTCACCGACTGCCCCTCCGACTCACCGACTGCCTCTCCGACTCACCGACTGCCTCTCCGACTCACTGACTCACCGACTGTCTCCTACTCACCGACTGCTTCTCCGACTCACCGACTGCCTCTCCGACTCACCGACTCTCTGACTGCCTCTCCGACTCACCCACTGCCTGTCCGACCCACCGACTGCCTCTCCGACTGACCGACTGCCACTCCGACTCACCGACTGCCTCTCCGACTCACCGACTCACCGACTGTCTCCGACTCACCGACTGCCTCTCCGACTGACCGACTGCCTCCCCGACTCACCGACTGCCTCTCCAACTCACCCACTGCCTCTCCGACCCACCGACTGCCTTTCCGACTCACCGACTCACCGACTGTCTCCGACTCACCGAATGCCTCTCCGACTCACCGACTCAGCGACTGCCTCTCCGACTCACCAACTGCCTCTCCGATTCACCGACCGCTTCTCTGACTCACCGACCGCCTCTCTAACTCACCGACTGCCTCTCCGACTCACCGACTCAGCCACTGCCTCTCCGACTCACCGACTACCTCTCCGATTCACCGACCGCTTCTCCGACTCACCGACTGCTTCTCTGACTCACCGACCGCCTCTCTGACTCACCGCCTAGCTCTCCGACTCACCGACCGCCTCTCTGACTCACCGACTACCTCTCCGACTCACCGACTGCCTCTCTGACACACCGACTGCCTCTCTGACTCACCGACTACCTCTCCGACTCACCGACTGCCTCTCGGACACACCGGCTGCCTCTCCGACTCACCGACCACCTCTCCGACTCACTGACCACCTCTCCGACTCTCTGACCGCCTCTCCGACTGACCGACCGCCTCTCCGACTCACCGACTGCCTCTCCGACTCACCGACCCCCTCTCCGACTCACTGACCGCCTCTCCGACTCTCTGACTGCCTCTCCGACTCACTGACCGCCTCTCCGACTCTCTAACTGTCTCACCGACTCACCGACCGCCTCTCCGACTCACCGACCGCCTCTCCGACTCACCTGCCGCCTCTCCGACTCACCGACAATGTCTCCGACTCACCGAGCGCCTCTCCAACTCACTGACTGCCTCTCCGACTCACCGACTGCCTCTCTGACTCACCGACTGCCTCTCTGACTCACCGACTGCCTCTCCGACTCACCGACCGCCTTTCCGACTCACCAACCGTCTCTCCGACTCACCGACTGCCTCTCCGACTCACCGACTGTCTCTCCGAATCACCGACCGCCTTTCCGACTCACCGACCGTCTCTCTGACTCACCGACTGCCTCTCCGACTCACCTACTGCCTCTCCGACTCACCGACAGACTCTCCGATTCACCGACTGCCTCTCTGACTCACCGACTGCCTCTCCGACTCACCAACTGCCTCTCCGACTCACCGACTGTCTCTCTGACTCACGGACTGTCTCTCCGACTGACCGACTGCTTCATCGACTCACTGACTGCCTCTCCAACTCACCGACTGCCTCTCCGACTCACCGAATGCCTCTCCGACTCACGGACTGTCTCTCCGACTGACCGACTGCTTCATCGACTCACTGACTGCATCACCGACTCACCGACTGCCTCTACGACTCACCGACTGCCTCTCCGACTCACCGACCGCCTCACCGACTCACCGACCACCTCTCCGATTCACCTACCGCCTCTCCGATTCACTGACCGCCTCTCCGACTCACCGACTGCCTCTCAGACTCACCGACTGCCTCTCCGACTCACCGACTGCCTCTCCGACTCACCGACTGCCTCTCCGACTCACCGACTGCCTCTCCGACTCACCGACTCACCGACTGCATCTCCGACTCACCTACCGTCTCTCCGACTCACCGACTGCCTCTCCGACTGAGCGACTGTCACTCCGACTCACCGACTGTCTCTCTGACTCACCAACCACCTCTCAGACTCACCGAATGCCTCTCCGAGACACCGACTGCCTCACCAACTCACCGACTGTCTCTCCGACTCACCGACTGCCTCTCCGACACACCGACTGCCTCTCCAACTCACCGACTGCCTCTCCAACTCACCGAGCGCATCTCCAACTCACCGACTGCCTCTCTGACACACCGACTGCCTCTCCGAATCACCGACTGCCTTTCCGACTCACCGACCGTCTCTCCGACTCACCGACTGCCTCTCCGACTCACCGACTGCCTCTCCGACTCACCGACTGCCTCTCCAACTCACCGAGCGCATCTCCAACTCACCGACTGCCTCTCCGACTCACCGACTGCCTCTCCGAATCACCGACTGCCTTTCCGACTCACCGACCGTCTCTCCGACTCACCGACTGCCTCTCCGACTCACCGACTGCCTCTCCGACTCACCAACAGACTCTCCGACTCACCGACTGCCTCTCCGACTCACCGACTGCCTCTCCGACGCACCAACTGCCTCTCCGACTCACCGACTGTCTCTCTGACTCACCTACCGCCTCTCCGACTCACCGAATGCCTCTCCGACTCACGGACTGTCTCTCCGACTGACCGACTGCTTCATCGACTCACTGACTGCCTCTCCGACTCACCGACTGCCTCTACGACTCACCGACTGCCTCTCCGACTCACCAACCGCCTCACCGACTCACCGACCACCTCTCCGACTCACCTACCGCCTCTCCGACTCACCGACAGCCTCTCCGACTCACCGACTGCCTCTCCGACTCACCGACTGACCGACTGCATATCCGACTCACTGACCACCTCTCCGACTCACCGACTGCCTCTCCGACTCACCGACTGCCTCTCCGACTCACCGACTGCCTCTCCGACTCACCGACTCACCGACTGCATCTCCGACTCACCTACCGTCTCTCCGACTCACCGACTGCCTCTCCGACTCACTGACTGCCTCTCCGACTCACCGACTGCCTCTCCGACTCACTGACTGCATCTCCGACTCACCTACCGTCTCTCCGACTCACCGACTGCCTCTCCGACTCACCGACTGCCTCTCCGACTCACCGACTGCCTCTCCGACTCACCGACTCACCGACTGCATCTCCGACTCACCGACTGCCTCTCCGACTCACCGACTGCCTCTCCGACTCACCGACTGCCTCTCCGACTCAACGACCACCTCTCCGACTCACCTACCGCCTCTCCGACTCACCGACTGCCTCTACGACTCACCGACTGCATCTCCGACTCACCGACTGCCTCTCCGACTCACCTACCGCGTCTCCGACTCACTGACTGCCTCTACGACTCACTGAATGCATCTCCGACTCACCGACCACCTCACCGACTCACCGACCACCTCTCCGACTCACCTACTGCCTCTCCGACTCACCAACTGTCTCTCCGACTCACCGGCTGCCTCTCCGACTCACCGAACGCCTCTCTGACACACCGACTGCCTCTCCGACTCACCGACCGCCTCTCTGACACACCGACTGCCTCTCCGACTCACCGACTGTCTCACCGACTCACCGACCGCCTCTCCGACTGTCTCTCCGACTCATCGACCGCCTCTCCGACTGACCGAATGCCTCTCCGACTCACCGACTGCCCCTCCGACTCACCGACTGCCCCTCCGACTGACCGAATGCCTCTCCGACTCACCGACTGCCTCTCCGACTCACCGACTGCCCCTCCGACTCACCGACTGCCTCTCCGACTCACCGACTCACCGACTGTCTCCTACTCACCGACTGCCTCTCCGACTCACCGGCTGCCTCTCCGACTCACCGACTCACCGAATGCCTCTCCGACTCACCGACTGCCTCTCCGACTCACCGACTGCCCCTCCGACTCACCGGCTGCCTCTCCGACTCACCGACTGTCTCCTACTCACCGACTGCCTCTCCGACTCACCGACTGCTTCTCTGACTCACCGACTCACCGACTGCCTCTCCAACTCACCCACTGCCTCCCGACCCACCGACTGCTTCTCCGACTGACCGACTGCCTCTCCGACTCACCGACTCACCGACTGCCCCTCCGACTCACCGACTGCCACTCCGACTCACCGACTCACTGATTGTCTCCGACTCACCGACTGCCTCTCCGACCCACCGACTGCCTTTCCGACTGACCGACTGCCTCCCCGACTCACCGACTGCCTCTGCGACTCACCCACTGCCTCTCCGACCCACCGACTGCCTCTCCGACTCACCGACTCACCGACTGTCTCCGACTCACCGACTGCTTCTCCGACTCACCGACTGCCTCTCCGACTGACCGACTGCCTCCCCGACTCACCGACTGCCTCTCCGACTCACCCACTGCCTCTCCGACCCACCGACTGCCTCTCCGACTCACCGACTCACCGACTGTCTCCGACTCACCGACTGCCTCTCCGACTCACCTACTCAGCGACTGCCTCTCCGACTCACCGAATACCTCTCCGATTCACCGACTGCTTCTCCGACTCACCGACCGCCTCTCTGACTCACCAACCGCCTCTCCGACTCACCGACTACCTCTCCGACTCACCGACTGCCTCACTGACTCACCGACTGCCTCTCCGACTCAATGACTACCTCTCCGATTCACCGACCGCTTCTCCGACTCACCTACCGCCTCTCCGACTCACCGACTGCCTCTACGACTCACCGACAGCCTCTCCGACTCACCTACCGCCTCACCGACTCACCGACCGCCTCTCCGACTCACCAACTGTCTCTCCGACTCACTGGCTTCCTCTCTGACTCACCGACCGCCTCTCTGACACACCGACTGCCTCTCCGACTCACTGACCGCCTCTCCGACTCACCGACTGTCTCACCGACTCACCGACCGCCTCTCCGACTCACCGACTGTCTCTCCGACACACCGAACGCCTCTCCGACTCACCGACCACCTCTCCGACTCACCGACTGTCTCACCGACTCACCGACCGCCTCTCCGACTTACCGACTGTCTCTCCGACTCACCGACCGTCCTCTCCGACTCACCGACTGCCTCTCTGACTCATCGACCGCCTCTCCGACTCACCGACTGCCCCTCCGACTGACCGAATGCCTCTCCGACTCACCGACTGCCTCTCCGACTCACCGACTGCCCCTCCGACTCACCGACTGCCTCTCCGACTCACCGACTGCCTCTCCGACTCACTGACTCACCGACTGTCTCCTACTCACCAACTGCTTCTCCGACTCACCGACTGCCTCTCCGACTCACCGACTCTCCGACTGCCTCTCCGACTCACCCACTGCCTGTCCGACCCACCGACTGCCTCTCCGACTGACCGACTGCCACTCCGACTCACCGACTGCCTCTCCGACTCACCGACTCACCGACTGTCTCCGACTCACCGACTGCCTCTCCGACTGACCGACTGCCTCCCCGACTCACCGACTGCCTCTCCAACTCACCCACTGCCTCTCCGACCCACCGACTGCCTCTCCGACTCACCGACTCACCGACTGTCTCCGACTCACCGACTGCCTCTCCGACTCACCGACTCAGCGACTGCCTCTCCGACTCACCAACTACCTCTCCGACCCACCGACTGCCTCTCCGACTCACCGACTCACCGACTGTCTCCGACTCACCGACTGCCTCTCCGACTCACCGACTCAGCGACTGCCTCTCCGACTCACCAACTACCTCTCCGATTCACCGACCGCTTCTCTGACTCACCGACCGCCTCTCTAACTCACCGACTGCCTCTCCGACTCACCGACTCAGCCACTGCCTCTCCGACTCACCGACTACCTCTCCGATTCACCGACCGCTTCTCCGACTCACCGACCGCCTCTCTGACTCACCGACCGCCTCTCCGACTCACCGACTACCTCTCCGACTCACCGACCGCCTCTCTGACTCACCGACTAGCTCTCCGACTCACCGACCGCCTCTCTGACTCACCGACTACCTCTCCGACTCACCGACTGCCTCTCTGACACACCGACTGCCTCTCTGACTCACCGACTACCTCTCCGACTCACCGACTGCCTCTCGGACACACCGGCTGCCTCTCCGACTCACCGACCACCTCTCCGACTCACTGACCACTTCTCCGACTCTCTGACCGCCTCTCCGACTGACCGACCGCCTCTCCGACTCACCGACTGCCTCTCCGACTCACCGACCCCCTCTCCGACTCACCTGCCGCCTCTCCGACTCACCGACAATGTCTCCGACTCACCGAGCGCCTCTCCAACTCACTGACTGCCTCTCCGACTCACCGACTGCCTCTCTGACTCACCGACTGCCTCTCTGACTCACCGACTGCCTCTCCGACTCACCGACCGCCTTTCCGACTCACCAACCGTCTCTCCGACTCACCGACTGCCTCTCCGACTCACCGACTGTCTCTCCGAATCACCGACCGCCTTTCCGACTCACCGACCGTCTCTCTGACTCACCGACTGCCTCTCCGACTCACCTACTGCCTCTCCGACTCACCGACAGACTCTCCGATTCACCGACTGCCTCTCTGACTCACCGACTGCCTCTCCGACTCACCAACTGCCTCTCCGACTCACCGACTGTCTCTCTGACTCACGGACTGTCTCTCCGACTGACCGACTGCTTCATCAACTCACTGACTGCCTCTCCGACACACCGAACGCCTCTCCGACTCACCGACCACCTCTCCGACTCACCGACTGTCTCACCGACTCACCGACCGCCTCTCCGACTTACCGACTGTCTCTCCGACTCACCGACCGTCCTCTCCGACTCACCGACTGCCTCTCTGACTCACCGACCGCCTCTCCGACTCACCGACTGCCCCTCCGACTGACCGAATGCCTCTCCGACTCACCGACTGCCTCTCCGACTCACCGACTGCCCCTCCGACTCACCGACTGCCTCTCCGACTCACCGACTGCCTCTCCGACTCACTGACTCACCGACTGTCTCCTACTCACCAACTGCTTCTCCGACTCACCGACTGCCTCTCCGACTCACCGACTCTCCGACTGCCTCTCCGACTCACCCACTGCCTGTCCGACCCACCGACTGCGTCTCCGACTGACCGACTGCCACTCCGACTCACCGACTGCCTCTCCGACTCACCGACTCACCGACTGTCTCCGACTCACCGACTGCCTCTCCGACTGACCGACTGCCTCCCCGACTCACCGACTGCCTCTCCAACTCACCCACTGCCTCTCCGACCCACCGACTGCCTCTCCGACTCACCGACTCACCGACTGTCTCCGACTCACCGACTGCCTCTCCGACTCACCGACTCAGCGACTGCCTCTCCGACTCACCAACTACCTCTCCGATTCACCGACCGCTTCTCTGACTCACCGACCGCCTCTCTAACTCACCGACTGCCTCTCCGACTCACCGACTCAGCCACTGCCTCTCCGACTCACCGACTACCTCTCCGATTCACCGACCGCTTCTCCGACTCACCGACCGCCTCTCTGACTCACCGACCGCCTCTCCGACTCACCGACTACCTCTCCGACTCACCGACCGCCTCTCTGACTCACCGACTAGCTCTCCGACTCACCGACCGCCTCTCTGACTCACCGACTACCTCTCCGACTCACCGACTGCCTCTCTGACACACCGACTGCCTCTCTGACTCACCGACTACCTCTCCGACTCACCGACTGCCTCTCGGACACACCGGCTGCCTCTCCGACTCACCGACCACCTCTCCGACTCACTGACCACTTCTCCGACTCTCTGACCGCCTCTCCGACTGACCGACCGCCTCTCCGACTCACCGACTGCCTCTCCGACTCACCGACCCCCTCTCCGACTCACCTGCCGCCTCTCCGACTCACCGACAATGTCTCCGACTCACCGAGCGCCTCTCCAACTCACTGACTGCCTCTCCGACTCACCGACTGCCTCTCTGACTCACCGACTGCCTCTCTGACTCACCGACTGCCTCTCCGACTCACCGACCGCCTTTCCGACTCACCAACCGTCTCTCCGACTCACCGACTGCCTCTCCGACTCACCGACTGTCTCTCCGAATCACCGACCGCCTTTCCGACTCACCGACCGTCTCTCTGACTCACCGACTGCCTCTCCGACTCACCTACTGCCTCTCCGACTCACCGACAGACTCTCCGATTCACCGACTGCCTCTCTGACTCACCGACTGCCTCTCCGACTCACCAACTGCCTCTCCGACTCACCGACTGTCTCTCTGACTCACGGACTGTCTCTCCGACTGACCGACTGCTTCATCAACTCACTGACTGCCTCTCCGACTCACCGACTGCCTCTCCGACTCACCGAATGCCTCTCCGACTCACGGACTGTCTCTCCGACTGACCGACTGCTTCATCGACTCACTGACTGCATCACCGACTCACCGACTGCCTCTACGACTCACCGACTGCCTCTCCGACTCACCGACCGCCTCACCGACTCACCGACCACCTCTCCGATTCACCTACCGCCTCTCCGATTCACTGACCGCCTCTCCGACTCACCGACTGCCTCTCAGACTCACCGACTGCCTCTCCGACTCACCGACTGCCTCTCCGACTCACCGACTGCCTCTCCGACTCACCGACTCACCGATTGCATCTCCGACTCACCTACCGTCTCTCCGACTCACCGACTGCCTCTCCGACTCACCGACTGCCTCTCCGACTCACCGACTGCCTCTCCGACTCACCGACTCACCGACTGCATCTCCGACTCACCGACCGCCTCTCCGACTCACTGACTGCCTCTCCGACTCACCGACTGCCTCTCTGACTCACCGAATCACCGACTGCATCTCCGACTCACCGACTGCCTCTCCAACTCACCGACTGCCTCTCCGACTCACCGACTGCCTCTCCGACTCAACGACTGCCTCTACGACTCACCGACTGCCTCTCCGACTCACCGACTGCCTCTCCGACTCACCTACCGCGTCTCCGACTCACTGACTGCCTCTACGACTCACCGACTGCATCTCCGACTCACCGACCGCCTCACCGACTCACCGACCACCTCTCCGACTCACCTACCGCCTCTCCGACTCACCAACTGTCTCTCCGACTCACCGGCTGCCTCTCCGACTCACCGAACGCCTCTCTGACACAACGACTGCCTCTCCGACTCACCGACCGCCTCTCTGACACACCGACTGCCTCTCCGACTCACCGACTGCCTCTCCGACTCGCCGACCGCCTCTCCGACTCACCGACTGTCTCACCGACTCACCGACCGCCTCTCCGACTCACCCACTGTCTCTCCGACTCACTGACCGCCTCTCCGACTCACAGGCTGCCTCTCCGACTCACCGATCACCTCTCCGACTCACCGACTGCCCCTCCGACTGACCGAATGCCTCTCCGACTCACCGACTGCCTCTCCGACTCACCGACTGCCCCTCCGACTAACCGACTGCCTCTCCGACTCACCGACTGCCTCTCCGACTCACCGACTGCCTCTCCGACTCACCGACTCACCGACTGCATCTCCGACTCACCGACTGCCTCTCCGACTCACCGACTGCCTCTCCGACTCACCGACTGCCTCTCCGACTCAACGACCACCTCTCCGACTCACCTACCGCCTCTCCGACTCACCGACTGCCTCTACGACTCACCGACTGCATCTCCGACTCACCGACTGCCTCTCCGACTCACCTACCGCGTCTCCGACTCACTGACTGCCTCTACGACTCACTGAATGCATCTCCGACTCACCGACCACCTCACCGACTCACCGACCACCTCTCCGACTCACCTACTGCCTCTCCGACTCACCAACTGTCTCTCCGACTCACCGGCTGCCTCTCCGACTCACCGAACGCCTCTCTGACACACCGACTGCCTCTCCGACTCACCGACCGCCTCTCTGACACACCGACTGCCTCTCCGACTCACCGACTGTCTCACCGACTCACCGACCGCCTCTCCGACTGTCTCTCCGACTCACCGACCGCCTCTCCGACTGACCGAATGCCTCTCCGACTCACCGACTGCCCCTCCGACTCACCGACTGCCCCTCCGACTGACCGAATGCCTCTCCGACTCACCGACTGCCTCTCCGACTCACCGACTGCCCCTCCGACTCACCGACTGCCTCTCCGACTCACCGACTCACCGACTGTCTCCTACTCACCGACTGCCTCTCCGACTCACCGGCTGCCTCTCCGACTCACCGACTCACCGAATGCCTCTCCGACTCACCGACTGCCTCTCCGACTCACCGACTGCCCCTCCGACTCACCGGCTGCCTCTCCGACTCACCGACTGTCTCCTACTCACCGACTGCCTCTCCGACTCACCGACTGCTTCTCTGACTCACCGACTCACCGACTGCCTCTCCAACTCACCCACTGCCTCCCGACCCACCGACTGCTTCTCCGACTGACCGACTGCCTCTCCGACTCACCGACTCACCGACTGCCCCTCCGACTCACCGACTGCCACTCCGACTCACCGACTCACTGATTGTCTCCGACTCACCGACTGCCTCTCCGACCCACCGACTGCCTTTCCGACTGACCGACTGCCTCCCCGACTCACCGACTGCCTCTGCGACTCACCCACTGCCTCTCCGACCCACCGACTGCCTCTCCGACTCACCGACTCACCGACTGTCTCCGACTCACCGACTGCTTCTCCGACTCACCGACTGCCTCTCCGACTGACCGACTGCCTCCCCGACTCACCGACTGCCTCTCCGACTCACCCACTGCCTCTCCGACCCACCGACTGCCTCTCCGACTCACCGACTCACCGACTGTCTCCGACTCACCGACTGCCTCTCCGACTCACCTACTCAGCGACTGCCTCTCCGACTCACCGAATACCTCTCCGATTCACCGACTGCTTCTCCGACTCACCGACCGCCTCTCTGACTCACCAACCGCCTCTCCGACTCACCGACTACCTCTCCGACTCACCGACTGCCTCACTGACTCACCGACTGCCTCTCCGACTCAATGACTACCTCTCCGATTCACCGACCGCTTCTCCGACTCACCTACCGCCTCTCCGACTCACCGACTGCCTCTACGACTCACCGACAGCCTCTCCGACTCACCTACCGCCTCACCGACTCACCGACCGCCTCTCCGACTCACCAACTGTCTCTCCGACTCACTGGCTTCCTCTCTGACTCACCGACCGCCTCTCTGACACACCGACTGCCTCTCCGACTCACTGACCGCCTCTCCGACTCACCGACTGTCTCACCGACTCACCGACCGCCTCTCCGACTCACCGACTGTCTCTCCGACACACCGAACGCCTCTCCGACTCACCGACCACCTCTCCGACTCACCGACTGTCTCACCGACTCACCGACCGCCTCTCCGACTTACCGACTGTCTCTCCGACTCACCGACCGTCCTCTCCGACTCACCGACTGCCTCTCTGACTCACCGACCGCCTCTCCGACTCACCGACTGCCCCTCCGACTGACCGAATGCCTCTCCGACTCACCGACTGCCTCTCCGACTCACCGACTGCCCCTCCGACTCACCGACTGCCTCTCCGACTCACCGACTGCCTCTCCGACTCACTGACTCACCGACTGTCTCCTACTCACCAACTGCTTCTCCGACTCACCGACTGCCTCTCCGACTCACCGACTCTCCGACTGCCTCTCCGACTCACCCACTGCCTGTCCGACCCACCGACTGCGTCTCCGACTGACCGACTGCCACTCCGACTCACCGACTGCCTCTCCGACTCACCGACTCACCGACTGTCTCCGACTCACCGACTGCCTCTCCGACTGACCGACTGCCTCCCCGACTCACCGACTGCCTCTCCAACTCACCCACTGCCTCTCCGACCCACCGACTGCCTCTCCGACTCACCGACTCACCGACTGTCTCCGACTCACCGACTGCCTCTCCGACTCACCGACTCAGCGACTGCCTCTCCGACTCACCAACTACCTCTCCGATTCACCGACCGCTTCTCTGACTCACCGACCGCCTCTCTAACTCACCGACTGCCTCTCCGACTCACCGACTCAGCCACTGCCTCTCCGACTCACCGACTACCTCTCCGATTCACCGACCGCTTCTCCGACTCACCGACCGCCTCTCTGACTCACCGACCGCCTCTCCGACTCACCGACTACCTCTCCGACTCACCGACCGCCTCTCTGACTCACCGACTAGCTCTCCGACTCACCGACCGCCTCTCTGACTCACCGACTACCTCTCCGACTCACCGACTGCCTCTCTGACACACCGACTGCCTCTCTGACTCACCGACTACCTCTCCGACTCACCGACTGCCTCTCGGACACACCGGCTGCCTCTCCGACTCACCGACCACCTCTCCGACTCACTGACCACTTCTCCGACTCTCTGACCGCCTCTCCGACTGACCGACCGCCTCTCCGACTCACCGACTGCCTCTCCGACTCACCGACCCCCTCTCCGACTCACCTGCCGCCTCTCCGACTCACCGACAATGTCTCCGACTCACCGAGCGCCTCTCCAACTCACTGACTGCCTCTCCGACTCACCGACTGCCTCTCTGACTCACCGACTGCCTCTCTGACTCACCGACTGCCTCTCCGACTCACCGACCGCCTTTCCGACTCACCAACCGTCTCTCCGACTCACCGACTGCCTCTCCGACTCACCGACTGTCTCTCCGAATCACCGACCGCCTTTCCGACTCACCGACCGTCTCTCTGACTCACCGACTGCCTCTCCGACTCACCTACTGCCTCTCCGACTCACCGACAGACTCTCCGATTCACCGACTGCCTCTCTGACTCACCGACTGCCTCTCCGACTCACCAACTGCCTCTCCGACTCACCGACTGTCTCTCTGACTCACGGACTGTCTCTCCGACTGACCGACTGCTTCATCAACTCACTGACTGCCTCTCCGACTCACCGACTGCCTCTCCGACTCACCGAATGCCTCTCCGACTCACGGACTGTCTCTCCGACTGACCGACTGCTTCATCGACTCACTGACTGCATCACCGACTCACCGACTGCCTCTACGACTCACCGACTGCCTCTCCGACTCACCGACCGCCTCACCGACTCACCGACCACCTCTCCGATTCACCTACCGCCTCTCCGATTCACTGACCGCCTCTCCGACTCACCGACTGCCTCTCAGACTCACCGACTGCCTCTCCGACTCACCGACTGCCTCTCCGACTCACCGACTGCCTCTCCGACTCACCGACTCACCGATTGCATCTCCGACTCACCTACCGTCTCTCCGACTCACCGACTGCCTCTCCGACTCACCGACTGCCTCTCCGACTCACCGACTGCCTCTCCGACTCACCGACTCACCGACTGCATCTCCGACTCACCGACCGCCTCTCCGACTCACTGACTGCCTCTCCGACTCACCGACTGCCTCTCTGACTCACCGAATCACCGACTGCATCTCCGACTCACCGACTGCCTCTCCAACTCACCGACTGCCTCTCCGACTCACCGACTGCCTCTCCGACTCAACGACTGCCTCTACGACTCACCGACTGCCTCTCCGACTCACCGACTGCCTCTCCGACTCACCTACCGCGTCTCCGACTCACTGACTGCCTCTACGACTCACCGACTGCATCTCCGACTCACCGACCGCCTCACCGACTCACCGACCACCTCTCCGACTCACCTACCGCCTCTCCGACTCACCAACTGTCTCTCCGACTCACCGGCTGCCTCTCCGACTCACCGAACGCCTCTCTGACACAACGACTGCCTCTCCGACTCACCGACCGCCTCTCTGACACACCGACTGCCTCTCCGACTCACCGACTGCCTCTCCGACTCGCCGACCGCCTCTCCGACTCACCGACTGTCTCACCGACTCACCGACCGCCTCTCCGACTCACCCACTGTCTCTCCGACTCACTGACCGCCTCTCCGACTCACAGGCTGCCTCTCCGACTCACCGATCACCTCTCCGACTCACCGACTGCCCCTCCGACTGACCGAATGCCTCTCCGACTCACCGACTGCCTCTCCGACTCACCGACTGCCCCTCCGACTCACCGACTGCCTCTCCGACTCACCGACTCACCGACTGTCTCCTACTCACCGACTGCCTCTCCGACTCATGGCTGCCTCTCCGACTCACCGACTCACCGAATGCCTCTCCGACTCACCAACTGCCTCTCCGACTCACCGACTGCCCCTCCGACTCACCGGCTGCCTCTCCGACTCACCGACTCACCGACTGTCTCCTACTCACCGACTGCCTCTCCGACTCACCGACTGCCTCTCCGACTCACCGACTGTCTCCTACTCACCGACTGCCTCTCCGACTCACCGACTGCTTCTCTGACTCACCGACTCACCGACTGCCTCTCCAACTCACCCACTGCCTCCCGACTCACCGACTGCCCCTCCGACTCACCGACTGCCACTCCGACTCACCGACTCACTGATTGTCTCCGACTGACCGAATGTCTCTCCGACCCACCGACTGCCATTCCGACTGACCGACTGCCTCCCCGACTCACCGACTGCCTCTGCGACTCACCCACTGCCTCTCCGACCCACCGACTGCCTCTCCGACTCACCGACTCACCGACTGTCTCCGACTCACCGACTGCTTCTCCGACTCACTGACTGCCTCTCCGACTGACCGACTGCCTCCCCGACTCACCGACTGCCTCTCCGACTCACCCACTGCCTCTCCGACCCACCGACTGCCTCTCCGACTCACCGACTCACCGACTGTCTCCGACTCACCGACTGCCTCTCCGACTCACCTACTCAGCGACTGCCTCTCCGACTCACCGAATACCTCTCCGATTCACCGACTGCTTCTCCGACTCACCGACCGCCTCTCTGACTCACCAACCGCCTCTCCGACTCACCGACTACCTCTCCGACTCACCGACTGCCTCACTGACTCACCGACTGCCTCTCCGACTCAATGACTACCTCTCCGATTCACCGACCGCTTCTCCGACTCACCTACCGCCTCTCCGACTCACCGACTGCCTCTACGACTCACCGACAGCCTCTCCGACTCACCTACCGCCTCACCGACTCACCGACCGCCTCTCCGACTCACCAACTGTCTCTCCGACTCACTGGCTTCCTCTCTGACTCACCGACCGCCTCTCTGACACACCGACTGCCTCTCCGACTCACTGACCGCCTCTCCGACTCACCGACTGTCTCACCGACTCACCGACCGCCTCTCCGACTCACCGACTGTCTCTCCGACACACCGAACGCCTCTCCGACTCACCGACCACCTCTCCGACTCACCGACTGTCTCACCGACTCACCGACCGCCTCTCCGACTTACCGACTGTCTCTCCGACTCACCGACCGTCCTCTCCGACTCACCGACTGCCTCTCTGACTCACCGACCGCCTCTCCGACTCACCGACTGCCCCTCCGACTGACCGAATGCCTCTCCGACTCACCGACTGCCTCTCCGACTCACCGACTGCCCCTCCGACTCACCGACTGCCTCTCCGACTCACCGACTGCCTCTCCGACTCACTGACTCACCGACTGTCTCCTACTCACCAACTGCTTCTCCGACTCACCGACTGCCTCTCCGACTCACCGACTCTCCGACTGCCTCTCCGACTCACCCACTGCCTGTCCGACCCACCGACTGCCTCTCCGACTGACCGACTGCCACTCCGACTCACCGACTGCCTCTCCGACTCACCGACTCACCGACTGTCTCCGACTCACCGACTGCCTCTCCGACTGACCGACTGCCTCCCCGACTCACCGACTGCCTCTCCAACTCACCCACTGCCTCTCCGACCCACCGACTGCCTCTCCGACTCACCGACTCACCGACTGTCTCCGACTCACCGACTGCCTCTCCGACTCACCGACTCAGCGACTGCCTCTCCGACTCACCAACTACCTCTCCGACCCACTGACTGCCTCTCCGACTCACCGACTCACCGACTGTCTCCGACTCACCGACTGCCTCTCCGACTCACCGACTCAGCGACTGCCTCTCCGACTCACCAACTACCTCTCCGATTCACCGACCGCTTCTCTGACTCACCGACCGCCTCTCTAACTCACCGACTGCCTCTCCGACTCACCGACTCAGCCACTGCCTCTCCGACTCACCGACTACCTCTCCGATTCACCGACCGCTTCTCCGACTCACCGACCGCCTCTCTGACTCACCGACCGCCTCTCCGACTCACCGACTACCTCTCCGACTCACCGACCGCCTCTCTGACTCACCGACTAGCTCTCCGACTCACCGACCGCCTCTCTGACTCACCGACTACCTCTCCGACTCACCGACTGCCTCTCTGACACACCGACTGCCTCTCTGACTCACCGACTACCTCTCCGACTCACCGACTGCCTCTCGGACACACCGGCTGCCTCTCCGACTCACCGACCACCTCTCCGACTCACTGACCACTTCTCCGACTCTCTGACCGCCTCTCCGACTGACCGACCGCCTCTCCGACTCACCGACTGCCTCTCCGACTCACCGACCCCCTCTCCGACTCACCTGCCGCCTCTCCGACTCACCGACAATGTCTCCGACTCACCGAGCGCCTCTCCAACTCACTGACTGCCTCTCCGACTCACCGACTGCCTCTCTGACTCACCGACTGCCTCTCTGACTCACCGACTGCCTCTCCGACTCACCGACCGCCTTTCCGACTCACCAACCGTCTCTCCGACTCACCGACTGCCTCTCCGACTCACCGACTGTCTCTCCGAATCACTGACCGCCTTTCCGACTCACCGACCGTCTCTCTGACTCACCGACTGCCTCTCCGACTCACCTACTGCCTCTCCGACTCACCGACAGACTCTCCGATTCACCGACTGCCTCTCTGACTCACCGACTGCCTCTCCGACTCACCAACTGCCTCTCCGACTCACCGACTGTCTCTCTGACTCACGGACTGTCTCTCCGACTGACCGACTGCTTCATCAACTCACTGACTGCCTCTCCGACTCACCGACTGCCTCTCCGACTCACCGAATGCCTCTCCGACTCACGGACTGTCTCTCCGACTGACCGACTGCTTCATCGACTCACTGACTGCATCACCGACTCACCGACTGCCTCTACGACTCACCGACTGCCTCTCCGACTCACCGACCGCCTCACCGACTCACCGACCACCTCTCCGATTCACCTACCGCCTCTCCGATTCACTGACCGCCTCTCCGACTCACCGACTGCCTCTCAGACTCACCGACTGCCTCTCCGACTCACCGACTGCCTCTCCGACTCACCGACTGCCTCTCCGACTCACCGACTCACCGATTGCATCTCCGACTCACCTACCGTCTCTCCGACTCACCGACTGCCTCTCCGACTCACCGACTGCCTCTCCGACTCACCGACTGCCTCTCCGACTCACCGACTCACCGACTGCATCTCCGACTCACCGACCGCCTCTCCGACTCACTGACTGCCTCTCCGACTCACCGACTGCCTCTCTGACTCACCGAATCACCGACTGCATCTCCGACTCACCGACTGCCTCTCCAACTCACCGACTGCCTCTCCGACTCACCGACTGCCTCTCCGACTCAACGACTGCCTCTACGACTCACCGACTGCCTCTCCGACTCACCGACTGCCTCTCCGACTCACCTACCGCGTCTCCGACTCACTGACTGCCTCTACGACTCACCGACTGCATCTCCGACTCACCGACCGCCTCACCGACTCACCGACCACCTCTCCGACTCACCTACCGCCTCTCCGACTCACCAACTGTCTCTCCGACTCACCGGCTGCCTCTCCGACTCACCGAACGCCTCTCTGACACAACGACTGCCTCTCCGACTCACCGACCGCCTCTCTGACACACCGACTGCCTCTCCGACTCACCGACTGCCTCTCCGACTCGCCGACCGCCTCTCCGACTCACCGACTGTCTCACCGACTCACCGACCGCCTCTCCGACTCACCCACTGTCTCTCCGACTCACTGACCGCCTCTCCGACTCACAGGCTGCCTCTCCGACTCACCGATCACCTCTCCGACTCACCGACTGCCCCTCCGACTGACCGAATGCCTCTCCGACTCACCGACTGCCTCTCCGACTCACCGACTGCCCCTCCGACTCACCGACTGCCTCTCCGACTCACCGACTCACCGACTGTCTCCTACTCACCGACTGCCTCTCCGACTCATGGCTGCCTCTCCGACTCACCGACTCACCGAATGCCTCTCCGACTCACCGACTGCCTCTCCGACTCACCGACTGCCCCTCCGACTCACCGGCTGCCTCTCCGACTCACCGACTCACCGACTGTCTCCTACTCACCGACTGCCTCTCCGACTCACCGACTGCCTCTCCGACTCACCGACTCACCGACTGCCTCTCCGACTGACCGACTGCCTCCCCGACTCACCGACTGCCTCTCCGACTCACCCACTGCCTCTCCGACCCACCGACTGCCTCTCCGACTCACCGACTCACCGACTCACCGACTGTCTCTGACTCACCGACCGCCTCTCCGACTCACCTACTCAGCGACTGCCTCTCCGACTCACCGACTACCTCTCCGATTCACTGACCGCTTCTCCGACTCACCGACCGCCTCTCTGACTCACCGACCGCCTCTCCGACTCACCGACTACCTCTCCGACTCACCGACTGCCTCTCCGACTCACCGACTGCCTCTGCGACTCACCGACTGCCTCACTGACTCACCGACTCACCGACTGTCTCCTACTCACCGACTGCCTCTCCGACTCACCGGCTGCCTCTCCGACTCACCGACTCACCGAATGCCTCTCCGACTCACCCACTGCCTCTCCGACTCACCGACTGCCCCTCCGACTCACCGGCTGCCTCTCCGACTCACCGACTCACCGACTGTCTCCTACTCACCGACTGCCTCTCCGACTCACCGACTGCCTCTCCGACTCACCGACTCACCGACTGCCTCTCCGACTGACCGACTGCCTCCCCGACTCACCGACTGCCTCTCCGACTCACCCACTGCCTCTCCGACCCACCGACTGCCTCTCCGACTCACCTACTCAGCGACTGCCTCTCCGACTCACCGACTACCTCTCCGATTCACCGACCGCTTCTCCGACTCACCGACCGCCTCTCTGACTCACCGACCGCCTCTCCGACTCACCGACTACCTCTCCGACTCACCGACTGCCTCTCCGACTCACCGACTGCCTCTGCGACTCACCGACTGCCTCACTGACTCACCGACTGCGTCTCCGACTCACCGACTACCTCTCCGATTCACCGACCGCTTCTCCGACTCACCTACCGCCTCTCCGACTCACCGACTGCCTCTACGACTCACCGACAGCCTCTCCGACTCACTAACCGCCTCACCGACTCACCGACCGCCTCTCCGACTCACCGACCGCCTCTCTGACACACCGACTGCCTCTCCGACTCACTGACCTCCTCTCCGACTCACCGACTGTCTCACCGACTCACCGACCGCCTCTCCGACTCACCGACTGTCTCTCCGACTCACCGACCGCCTCTCCGACTCACCGGCTGCCTCTCCGATTCACCGACTGCCTCTCCGACTGACCGACTGCCACTCCGACTCACCGACTCAGCCACTGCCTCTCCGACTCACCGACTACCTCTCCGATTCACCGACCGCTTCTCCGACTCACCGACTGCCTCTCTGACTCACCGACCGCCTCTCCGACTCACCGACTACCTCTCCGACTCACCGACCGCCTCTCTGACTCACCGCCTAGCTCTCCGACTCACCGACCGCCTCTCTGACTCACCGACTACCTCTCCGACTCACCGACTGCCTCTCTGACACACCGACTGCCTCTCTGACTCACCGACTACCTCTCCGACTCACCGACTGCCTCTCGGACACACCGGCTGCCTCTCCGACTCACCGACCACCTCTCCGACTCACTGACCACCTCTCCGACTCTCTGACCGCCTCTCCGACTGACCGACCGCCTCTCCGACTCACCGACTGCCTCTCCGACTCACCGACCCCCTCTCCGACTCACTGACCGCCTCTCCGACTCTCTGACTGCCTCTCCGACTCACTGACCGCCTCTCCGACTCTCTAACTGTCTCACCGACTCACCGACCGCCTCTCCGACTCACCGACCGCCTCTCCGACTCACCTGCCGCCTCTCCGACTCACCGACAATGTCTCCGACTCACCGAGCGCCTCTCCAACTCACTGACTGCCTCTCCGACTCACCGACTGCCTCTCTGACTCACCGACTGCCTCTCTGACTCACCGACTGCCTCTCCGACTCACCGACCGCCTTTCCGACTCACCAACCGTCTCTCCGACTCACCGACTGCCTCTCCGACTCACCGACTGTCTCTCCGAATCACCGACCGCCTTTCCGACTCACCGACCGTCTCTCTGACTCACCGACTGCCTCTCCGACTCACCTACTGCCTCTCCGACTCACCGACAGACTCTCCGATTCACCGACTGCCTCTCTGACTCACCGACTGCCTCTCCGACTCACCAACTGCCTCTCCGACTCACCGACTGTCTCTCTGACTCACGGACTGTCTCTCCGACTGACCGACTGCTTCATCGACTCACTGACTGCCTCTCCAACTCACCGACTGCCTCTCCGACTCACCGAATGCCTCTCCGACTCACGGACTGTCTCTCCGACTGACCGACTGCTTCATCGACTCACTGACTGCATCACCGACTCACCGACTGCCTCTACGACTCACCGACTGCCTCTCCGACTCACCGACCGCCTCACCGACTCACCGACCACCTCTCCGATTCACCTACCGCCTCTCCGATTCACTGACCGCCTCTCCGACTCACCGACTGCCTCTCAGACTCACCGACTGCCTCTCCGACTCACCGACTGCCTCTCCGACTCACCGACTGCCTCTCCGACTCACCGACTGCCTCTCCGACTCACCGACTCACCGACTGCATCTCCGACTCACCTACCGTCTCTCCGACTCACCGACTGCCTCTCCGACTGAGCGACTGTCACTCCGACTCACCGACTGTCTCTCTGACTCACCAACCACCTCTCAGACTCACCGAATGCCTCTCCGAGACACCGACTGCCTCACCAACTCACCGACTGTCTCTCCGACTCACCGACTGCCTCTCCGACACACCGACTGCCTCTCCAACTCACCGACTGCCTCTCCAACTCACCGAGCGCATCTCCAACTCACCGACTGCCTCTCTGACACACCGACTGCCTCTCCGAATCACCGACTGCCTTTCCGACTCACCGACCGTCTCTCCGACTCACCGACTGCCTCTCCGACTCACCGACTGCCTCTCCGACTCACCGACTGCCTCTCCAACTCACCGAGCGCATCTCCAACTCACCGACTGCCTCTCCGACTCACCGACTGCCTCTCCGAATCACCGACTGCCTTTCCGACTCACCGACCGTCTCTCCGACTCACCGACTGCCTCTCCGACTCACCGACTGCCTCTCCGACTCACCAACAGACTCTCCGACTCACCGACTGCCTCTCCGACTCACCGACTGCCTCTCCGACGCACCAACTGCCTCTCCGACTCACCGACTGTCTCTCTGACTCACCTACCGCCTCTCCGACTCACCGAATGCCTCTCCGACTCACGGACTGTCTCTCCGACTGACCAACTGCTTCATCGACTCACTGACTGCCTCTCCGACTCACCGACTGCCTCTACGACTCACCGACTGCCTCTCCGACTCACCAACCGCCTCACCGACTCACCGACCACCTCTCCGACTCACCTACCGCCTCTCCGACTCACCGACAGCCTCTCCGACTCACCGACTGCCTCTCCGACTCACCGACTGACCGACTGCATATCCGACTCACTGACCACCTCTCCGACTCACCGACTGCCTCTCCGACTCACCGACTGCCTCTCCGACTCACCGACTGCCTCTCCGACTCACCGACTCACCGACTGCATCTCCGACTCACCTACCGTCTCTCCGACTCACCGACTGCCTCTCCGACTCACTGACTGCCTCTCCGACTCACCGACTGCCTCTCCGACTCACTGACTGCATCTCCGACTCACCTACCGTCTCTCCGACTCACCGACTGCCTCTCCGACTCACCGACTGCCTCTCCGACTCACCGACTGCCTCTCCGACTCACCGACTCACCGACTGCATCTCCGACTCACCGACTGCCTCTCCGACTCACCGACTGCCTCTCCGACTCACCGACTGCCTCTCCGACTCAACGACCACCTCTCCGACTCACCTACCGCCTCTCCGACTCACCGACTGCCTCTACGACTCACCGACTGCATCTCCGACTCACCGACTGCCTCTCCGACTCACCTACCGCGTCTCCGACTCACTGACTGCCTCTACGACTCACTGAATGCATCTCCGACTCACCGACCACCTCACCGACTCACCGACCACCTCTCCGACTCACCTACTGCCTCTCCGACTCACCAACTGTCTCTCCGACTCACCGGCTGCCTCTCCGACTCACCGAACGCCTCTCTGACACACCGACTGCCTCTCCGACTCACCGACCGCCTCTCTGACACACCGACTGCCTCTCCGACTCACCGACTGTCTCACCGACTCACCGACCGCCTCTCCGACTGTCTCTCCGACTCACCGACCGCCTCTCCGACTGACCGAATGCCTCTCCGACTCACCGACTGCCCCTCCGACTCACCGACTGCCCCTCCGACTGACCGAATGCCTCTCCGACTCACCGACTGCCTCTCCGACTCACCGACTGCCCCTCCGACTCACCGACTGCCTCTCCGACTCACCGACTCACCGACTGTCTCCTACTCACCGACTGCCTCTCCGACTCACCGGCTGCCTCTCCGACTCACCGACTCACCGAATGCCTCTCCGACTCACCGACTGCCTCTCCGACTCACCGACTGCCCCTCCGACTCACCGGCTGCCTCTCCGACTCACCGACTGTCTCCTACTCACCGACTGCCTCTCCGACTCACCGACTGCTTCTCTGACTCACCGACTCACCGACTGCCTCTCCAACTCACCCACTGCCTCCCGACCCACCGACTGCTTCTCCGACTGACCGACTGCCTCTCCGACTCACCGACTCACCGACTGCCCCTCCGACTCACCGACTGCCACTCCGACTCACCGACTCACTGATTGTCTCCGACTCACCGACTGCCTCTCCGACCCACCGACTGCCTTTCCGACTGACCGACTGCCTCCCCGACTCACCGACTGCCTCTGCGACTCACCCACTGCCTCTCCGACCCACCGACTGCCTCTCCGACTCACCGACTCACCGACTGTCTCCGACTCACCGACTGCTTCTCCGACTCACCGACTGCCTCTCCGACTGACCGACTGCCTCCCCGACTCACCGACTGCCTCTCCGACTCACCCACTGCCTCTCCGACCCACCGACTGCCTCTCCGACTCACCGACTCACCGACTGTCTCCGACTCACCGACTGCCTCTCCGACTCACCTACTCAGCGACTGCCTCTCCGACTCACCGAATACCTCTCCGATTCACCGACTGCTTCTCCGACTCACCGACCGCCTCTCTGACTCACCAACCGCCTCTCCGACTCACCGACTACCTCTCCGACTCACCGACTGCCTCACTGACTCACCGACTGCCTCTCCGACTCAATGACTACCTCTCCGATTCACCGACCGCTTCTCCGACTCACCTACCGCCTCTCCGACTCACCGACTGCCTCTACGACTCACCGACAGCCTCTCCGACTCACCTACCGCCTCACCGACTCACCGACCGCCTCTCCGACTCACCAACTGTCTCTCCGACTCACTGGCTTCCTCTCTGACTCACCGACCGCCTCTCTGACACACCGACTGCCTCTCCGACTCACTGACCGCCTCTCCGACTCACCGACTGTCTCACCGACTCACCGACCGCCTCTCCGACTCACCGACTGTCTCTCCGACACACCGAACGCCTCTCCGACTCACCGACCACCTCTCCGACTCACCGACTGTCTCACCGACTCACCGACCGCCTCTCCGACTTACCGACTGTCTCTCCGACTCACCGACCGTCCTCTCCGACTCACCGACTGCCTCTCTGACTCACCGACCGCCTCTCCGACTCACCGACTGCCCCTCCGACTGACCGAATGCCTCTCCGACTCACCGACTGCCTCTCCGACTCACCGACTGCCCCTCCGACTCACCGACTGCCTCTCCGACTCACCGACTGCCTCTCCGACTCACTGACTCACCGACTGTCTCCTACTCACCAACTGCTTCTCCGACTCACCGACTGCCTCTCCGACTCACCGACTCTCCGACTGCCTCTCCGACTCACCCACTGCCTGTCCGACCCACCGACTGCGTCTCCGACTGACCGACTGCCACTCCGACTCACCGACTGCCTCTCCGACTCACCGACTCACCGACTGTCTCCGACTCACCGACTGCCTCTCCGACTGACCGACTGCCTCCCCGACTCACCGACTGCCTCTCCAACTCACCCACTGCCTCTCCGACCCACCGACTGCCTCTCCGACTCACCGACTCACCGACTGTCTCCGACTCACCGACTGCCTCTCCGACTCACCGACTCAGCGACTGCCTCTCCGACTCACCAACTACCTCTCCGATTCACCGACCGCTTCTCTGACTCACCGACCGCCTCTCTAACTCACCGACTGCCTCTCCGACTCACCGACTCAGCCACTGCCTCTCCGACTCACCGACTACCTCTCCGATTCACCGACCGCTTCTCCGACTCACCGACCGCCTCTCTGACTCACCGACCGCCTCTCCGACTCACCGACTACCTCTCCGACTCACCGACCGCCTCTCTGACTCACCGACTAGCTCTCCGACTCACCGACCGCCTCTCTGACTCACCGACTACCTCTCCGACTCACCGACTGCCTCTCTGACACACCGACTGCCTCTCTGACTCACCGACTACCTCTCTGACTCACCGACTGCCTCTCGGACACACCGGCTGCCTCTCCGACTCACCGACCACCTCTCCGACTCACTGACCACTTCTCCGACTCTCTGACCGCCTCTCCGACTGACCGACCGCCTCTCCGACTCACCGACTGCCTCTCCGACTCACCGACCCCCTCTCCGACTCACCTGCCGCCTCTCCGACTCACCGACAATGTCTCCGACTCACCGAGCGCCTCTCCAACTCACTGACTGCCTCTCCGACTCACCGACTGCCTCTCTGACTCACCGACTGCCTCACCAACTCACCGACTGCCTCTCCGACTCACCGACCGCCTTTCCGACTCACCAACCGTCTCTCCGACTCACCGACTGCCTCTCCGACTCACCGACTGTCTCTCCGAATCACCGACCGCCTTTCCGACTCACCGACCGTCTCTCTGACTCACCGACTGCCTCTCCGACTCACCTACTGCCTCTCCGACTCACCGACAGACTCTCCGATTCACCGACTGCCTCTCTGACTCACCGACTGCCTCTCCGACTCACCAACTGCCTCTCCGACTCACCGACTGTCTCTCTGACTCACGGACTGTCTCTCCGACTGACCGACTGCTTCATCAACTCACTGACTGCCTCTCCGACTCACCGACTGCCTCTCCGACTCACCGAATGCCTCTCCGACTCACGGACTGTCTCTCCGACTGACCGACTGCTTCATCGACTCACTGACTGCATCACCGACTCACCGACTGCCTCTACGACTCACCGACTGCCTCTCCGACTCACCGACCGCCTCACCGACTCACCGACCACCTCTCCGATTCACCTACCGCCTCTCCGATTCACTGACCGCCTCTCCGACTCACCGACTGCCTCTCAGACTCACCGACTGCCTCTCCGACTCACCGACTGCCTCTCCGACTCACCGACTGCCTCTCCGACTCACCGACTCACCGATTGCATCTCCGACTCACCTACCGTCTCTCCGACTCACCGACTGCCTCTCCGACTCACCGACTGCCTCTCCGACTCACCGACTGCCTCTCCGACTCACCGACTCACCGACTGCATCTCCGACTCACCGACCGCCTCTCCGACTCACTGACTGCCTCTCCGACTCACCGACTGCCTCTCTGACTCACCGAATCACCGACTGCATCTCCGACTCACCGACTGCCTCTCCAACTCACCGACTGCCTCTCCGACTCACCGACTGCCTCTCCGACTCAACGACTGCCTCTACGACTCACCGACTGCCTCTCCAACTCACCGACTGCCTCTCCGACTCACCTACCGCGTCTCCGACTCACTGACTGCCTCTACGACTCACCGACTGCATCTCCGACTCACCGACCGCCTCACCGACTCACCGACCACCTCTCCGACTCACCTACCGCCTCTCCGACTCACCAACTGTCTCTCCGACTCACCGGCTGCCTCTCCGACTCACCGAACGCCTCTCTGACACAACGACTGCCTCTCCGACTCACCGACCGCCTCTCTGACACACCGACTGCCTCTCCGACTCACCGACTGCCTCTCCGACTCGCCGACCGCCTCTCCGACTCACCGACTGTCTCACCGACTCACCGACCGCCTCTCCGACTCACCCACTGTCTCTCCGACTCACTGACCGCCTCTCCGACTCACAGGCTGCCTCTCCGACTCACCGATCACCTCTCCGACTCACCGACTGCCCCTCCGACTGACCGAATGCCTCTCCGACTCACCGACTGCCTCTCCGACTCACCGACTGCCCCTCCGACTCACCGACTGCCTCTCCGACTCACCGACTCACCGACTGTCTCCTACTCACCGACTGCCTCTCCGACTCATGGCTGCCTCTCCGACTCACCGACTCACCGAATGCCTCTCCGACTCACCGACTGCCTCTCCGACTCACCGACTGCCCCTCCGACTCACCGGCTGCCTCTCCGACTCACCGACTCACCGACTGTCTCCTACTCACCGACTGCCTCTCCGACTCACCGACTGCCTCTCCGACTCACCGACTGTCTCCTACTCACCGACTGCCTCTCCGACTCACCGACTGCTTCTCTGACTCACCGACTCACCGACTGCCTCTCCAACTCACCCACTGCCTCCCGACCCACCGACTGCTTCTCCGACTGACCGACTGCCTCTCCGACTCACCGACTCACCGACTGCCCCTCCGACTCACCGACTGCCATTCCGACTCACCGACTCACTGATTGTCTCCGACTCACCGACTGTCTCTCCGACCCACCGACTGCCTTTCCGACTGACCGACTGCCTCCCCGACTCACCGACTGCCTCTGCGACTCACCCACTGCCTCTCCGACCCACCGACTGCCTCTCCGACTCACCGACTCACCGACTGTCTCCGACTCACCGACTGCTTCTCCGACTCACCGACTGCCTCTCCGACTGACCGACTGCCTCCCCGACTCACCGACTGCCTCTCCGACTCACCCACTGCCTCTCCGACCCACCGACTGCCTCTCCGACTCACCGACTCACCGACTGTCTCCGACTCACCGACTGCCTCTCCGACTCACCTACTCAGCGACTGCCTCTCCGACTCACCGAATACCTCTCCGATTCACCGACTGCTACTCCGACTCACCGACCGCCTCTCTGACTCACCAACCGCCTCTCCGACTCACCGACTACCTCTCCGACTCACCGACTGCCTCACTGACTCACCGACTGCCTCTCCGACTCAATGACTACCTCTCCGATTCACCGACCGCTTCTCCGACTCACCTACCGCCTCTCCGACTCACCGACTGCCTCTACGACTCACCGACAGCCTCTCCGACTCACCTACCGCCTCACCGACTCACCGACCGCCTCTCCGACTCACCAACTGTCTCTCCGACTCACTGGCTTCCTCTCTGACTCACCGACCGCCTCTCTGACACACCGACTGCCTCTCCGACTCACTGACCGCCTCTCCGACTCACCGACTGTCTCACCGACTCACCGACCGCCTCTCCGACTCACCGACTGTCTCTCCGACACACCGAACGCCTCTCCGACTCACCGACCACCTCTCCGACTCACCGACTGTCTCACCGACTCACCGACCGCCTCTCCGACTTACCGACTGTCTCTCCGACTCACCGACCGTCCTCTCCGACTCACCGACTGCCTCTCTGACTCATCGACCGCCTCTCCGACTCACCGACTGCCCCTCCGACTGACCGAATGCCTCTCCGACTCACCGACTGCCTCTCCGACTCACCGACTGCCCCTCCGACTCACCGACTGCCTCTCCGACTCACCGACTGCCTCTCCGACTCACTGACTCACCGACTGTCTCCTACTCACCAACTGCTTCTCCGACTCACCGACTGCCTCTCCGACTCACCGACTCTCCGACTGCCTCTCCGACTCACCCACTGCCTGTCCGACCCACCGACTGCCTCTCCGACTGACCGACTGCCACTCCGACTCACCGACTGCCTCTCCGACTCACCGACTCACCGACTGTCTCCGACTCACCGACTGCCTCTCCGACTGACCGACTGCCTCCCCGACTCACCGACTGCCTCTCCAACTCACCCACTGCCTCTCCGACCCACCGACTGCCTCTCCGACTCACCGACTCACCGACTGTCTCCGACTCACCGACTGCCTCTCCGACTCACCGACTCAGCGACTGCCTCTCCGACTCACCAACTACCTCTCCGACCCACCGACTGCCTCTCCGACTCACCGACTCACCGACTGTCTCCGACTCACCGACTGCCTCTCCGACTCACCGACTCAGCGACTGCCTCTCCGACTCACCAACTACCTCTCCGATTCACCGACCGCTTCTCTGACTCACCGACCGCCTCTCTAACTCACCGACTGCCTCTCCGACTCACCGACTCAGCCACTGCCTCTCCGACTCACCGACTACCTCTCCGATTCACCGACCGCTTCTCCGACTCACCGACCGCCTCTCTGACTCACCGACCGCCTCTCCGACTCACCGACTACCTCTCCGACTCACCGACCGCCTCTCTGACTCACCGACTAGCTCTCCGACTCACCGACCGCCTCTCTGACTCACCGACTACCTCTCCGACTCACCGACTGCCTCTCTGACACACCGACTGCCTCTCTGACTCACCGACTACCTCTCCGACTCACCGACTGCCTCTCGGACACACCGGCTGCCTCTCCGACTCACCGACCACCTCTCCGACTCACTGACCACTTCTCCGACTCTCTGACCGCCTCTCCGACTGACCGACCGCCTCTCCGACTCACCGACTGCCTCTCCGACTCACCGACCCCCTCTCCGACTCACCTGCCGCCTCTCCGACTCACCGACAATGTCTCCGACTCACCGAGCGCCTCTCCAACTCACTGACTGCCTCTCCGACTCACCGACTGCCTCTCTGACTCACCGACTGCCTCTCTGACTCACCGACTGCCTCTCCGACTCACCGACCGCCTTTCCGACTCACCAACCGTCTCTCCGACTCACCGACTGCCTCTCCGACTCACCGACTGTCTCTCCGAATCACCGACCGCCTTTCCGACTCACCGACCGTCTCTCTGACTCACCGACTGCCTCTCCGACTCACCTACTGCCTCTCCGACTCACCGACAGACTCTCCGATTCACCGACTGCCTCTCTGACTCACCGACTGCCTCTCCGACTCACCAACTGCCTCTCCGACTCACCGACTGTCTCTCTGACTCACGGACTGTCTCTCCGACTGACCGACTGCTTCATCAACTCACTGACTGCCTCTCCGACTCACCGACTGCCTCTCCGACTCACCGAATGCCTCTCCGACTCACGGACTGTCTCTCCGACTGACCGACTGCTTCATCGACTCACTGACTGCATCACCGACTCACCGACTGCCTCTACGACTCACCGACTGCCTCTCCGACTCACCGACCGCCTCACCGACTCACCGACCACCTCTCCGATTCACCTACCGCCTCTCCGATTCACTGACCGCCTCTCCGACTCACCGACTGCCTCTCAGACTCACCGACTGCCTCTCCGACTCACCGACTGCCTCTCCGACTCACCGACTGCCTCTCCGACTCACCGACTCACCGATTGCATCTCCGACTCACCTACCGTCTCTCCGACTCACCGACTGCCTCTCCGACTCACCGACTGCCTCTCCGACTCACCGACTGCCTCTCCGACTCACCGACTCACCGACTGCATCTCCGACTCACCGACCGCCTCTCCGACTCACTGACTGCCTCTCCGACTCACCGACTGCCTCTCTGACTCACCGAATCACCGACTGCATCTCCGACTCACCGACTGCCTCTCCAACTCACCGACTGCCTCTCCGACTCACCGACTGCCTCTCCGACTCAACGACTGCCTCTACGACTCACCGACTGCCTCTCCGACTCACCGACTGCCTCTCCGACTCACCTACCGCGTCTCCGACTCACTGACTGCCTCTACGACTCACCGACTGCATCTCCGACTCACCGACCGCCTCACCGACTCACCGACCACCTCTCCGACTCACCTACCGCCTCTCCGACTCACCAACTGTCTCTCCGACTCACCGGCTGCCTCTCCGACTCACCGAACGCCTCTCTGACACAACGACTGCCTCTCCGACTCACCGACCGCCTCTCTGACACACCGACTGCCTCTCCGACTCACCGACTGCCTCTCCGACTCGCCGACCGCCTCTCCGACTCACCGACTGTCTCACCGACCCACCGACCGCCTCTCCGACTCACCCACTGTCTCTCCGACTCACTGACCGCCTCTCCGACTCACAGGCTGCCTCTCCGACTCACCGATCACCTCTCCGACTCACCGACTGCCCCTCCGACTGACCGAATGCCTCTCCGACTCACCGACTGCCTCTCCGACTCACCGACTGCCCCTCCGACTCACCGACTGCCTCTCCGACTCACCGACTCACCGACTGTCTCCTACTCACCGACTGCCTCTCCGACTCATGGCTGCCTCTCCGACTCACCGACTCACCGAATGCCTCTCCGACTCACCGACTGCCTCTCCGACTCACCGACTGCCCCTCCGACTCACCGGCTGCCTCTCCGACTCACCGACTCACCGACTGTCTCCTACTCACCGACTGCCTCTCCGACTCACCGACTGCCTCTCCGACTCACCGACTCACCGACTGCCTCTCCGACTGACCGACTGCCTCCCCGACTCACCGACTGCCTCTCCGACTCACCCACTGCCTCTCCGACCCACCGACTGCCTCTCCGACTCACCGACTCACCGACTCACCGACTGTCTCTGACTCACCGACCGCCTCTCCGACTCACCTACTCAGCGACTGCCTCTCCGACTCACCGACTACCTCTCCGATTCACTGACCGCTTCTCCGACTCACCGACCGCCTCTCTGACTCACCGACCGCCTCTCCGACTCACCGACTACCTCTCCGACTCACCGACTGCCTCTCCGACTCACCGACTGCCTCTGCGACTCACCGACTGCCTCACTGACTCACCGACTCACCGACTGTCTCCTACTCACCGACTGCCTCTCCGACTCACCGGCTGCCTCTCCGACTCACCGACTCACCGAATGCCTCTCCGACTCACCCACTGCCTCTCCGACTCACCGACTGCCCCTCCGACTCACCGGCTGCCTCTCCGACTCACCGACTCACCGACTGTCTCCTACTCACCGACTGCCTCTCCGACTCACCGACTGCCTCTCCGACTCACCGACTCACCGACTGCCTCTCCGACTGACCGACTGCCTCCCCGACTCACCGACTGCCTCTCCGACTCACCCACTGCCTCTCCGACCCACCGACTGCCTCTCCGACTCACCTACTCAGCGACTGCCTCTCCGACTCACCGACTACCTCTCCGATTCACCGACCGCTTCTCCGACTCACCGACCGCCTCTCTGACTCACCGACCGCCTCTCCGACTCACCGACTACCTCTCCGACTCACCGACTGCCTCTCCGACTCACCGACTGCCTCTGCGACTCACCGACTGCCTCACTGACTCACCGACTGCGTCTCCGACTCACCGACTACCTCTCCGATTCACCGACCGCTTCTCCGACTCACCTACCGCCTCTCCGACTCACCGACTGCCTCTACGACTCACCGACAGCCTCTCCGACTCACTAACCGCCTCACCGACTCACCGACCGCCTCTCCGACTCACCGACCGCCTCTCTGACACACCGACTGCCTCTCCGACTCACTGACCTCCTCTCCGACTCACCGACTGTCTCACCGACTCACCGACCGCCTCTCCGACTCACCGACTGTCTCTCCGACTCACCGACCGCCTCTCCGACTCACCGGCTGCCTCTCCGATTCACCGACCGCCTCTCCGACTCACCGACTGTCTCACTGACTCACCGACCGCCTCTCCGACTCACCGACTACCTCTCCGACTCACCGACTGCCTCTCCGACTCACCGACTGCCTCTCCGACTCACTAACCGCCTCACCGACTCACCGACCGCCTCTCCGACTCACCGACCGCCTCTCTGACACACCGACTGCCTCTCCGACTCACTGACCTCCTCTCCGACTCACCGACTGTCTCACCGACTCACCGACCGCCTCTCCGACTCACCGACTGTCTCTCCGACTCACCGACCGCCTCTCCGACTCACCGGCTGCCTCTCCGATTCACCGACCGCCTCTCCGACTCACCGACTGTCTCACTGACTCACCGACCGCCTCTCCGACTCACCGACTGTCTCTCCGACTCACCGACCGCCTCTCCGACTCACCGGCTGCCTCTCCGACTCACCGGCCGCCTCTCCGACTCACCGACTGCCCCTCTGACTGACCGAATGCCTCTCCGACTCACCGACTGCCTCTCCGACTCACCGACTGCCCCTCCGACTCACCGACTGCCTCTCCGACTCAGCGACTGCCTTTCCGACTCACTGACTCACCGACTGTCTCCTACTCTCCGACTGCCTCTCCGACTCACCGACTGCCTCTCCGACTCACCGACTCTCCGACTGCCTCTCCGACTCACCCACTGCCTGTCCGACCCACCGATTGCCTCTGCGACTGACCGACTGCCACTCCGACTCACCGACTGCCTCTCCGACTCACCGACTCACCGACTGTCTCCGACTCACCGACTGCCTCTCCGACTCACCGACTCAGCGACTGCCTCTCCGACTCACCAACTACCTCTCCGATTCACCGACCGCTTCTCCGAATCACCGACCGCCTCTCTAACTCACCGACTGCCTCTCCGACTCACCGACTCGGCGACTGCCTCTCCGACTCACCGACTACCTCTCCGATTCACCGACCGCTTCTCCGACTCACCGACCGCCTCTCTGACTCACCGACCGCCTCTCCGACTCACCGACTACCTCTCTGACTCACCGACTAGCTCTCCGAGTCACCAACTGTCTCTCCGACTCACCGGCTGCCTCTCCGACTCACCGACCGCCTCTCTGACACACCGACTGCCTCTCTGACTCACCGACTGCCTCTCCGACTCGCCGACCGCCTCTCCAACTCACCGACTGCCTCTCCGACTCACCTACCGCGTCTCCGACTCACTGACTGCCTCTACGACTCACCGACTGCATCTCCGACTCACCGACCGCCTCACCGACTCACCGACCACCTCTCCGACTCACCTACCGCCTCTCCGACTCACCAACTGTCTCTCCGACTCACCGGCTGCCTCTCCGACTCACCGAACGCCTCTCTGACACAACGACTGCCTCTCCGACTCACCGACCGCCTCTCTGACACACCGACTGCCTCTCCGACTCACCGACTGCCTCTCCGACTCGCCGACCGCCTCTCCGACTCACCGACTGTCTCACCGACTCACCGACCGCCTCTCCGACTCACCCACTGTCTCTCCGACTCACTGACCGCCTCTCCGACTCACAGGCTGCCTCTCCGACTCACCGATCACCTCTCCGACTCACCGACTGCCCCTCCGACTGACCGAATGCCTCTCCGACTCACCGACTGCCTCTCCGACTCACCGACTGCCCCTCCGACTCACCGACTGCCTCTCCGACTCACCGACTCACCGACTGTCTCCTACTCACCGACTGCCTCTCCGACTCATGGCTGCCTCTCCGACTCACCGACTCACCGAATGCCTCTCCGACTCACCGACTGCCTCTCCGACTCACCGACTGCCCCTCCGACTCACCGGCTGCCTCTCCGACTCACCGACTCACCGACTGTCTCCTACTCACCGACTGCCTCTCCGACTCACCGACTGCCTCTCCGACTCACCGACTGTCTCCTACTCACCGACTGCCTCTCCGACTCACCGACTGCTTCTCTGACTCACCGACTCACCGACTGCCTCTCCAACTCACCCACTGCCTCCCGACCCACCGACTGCTTCTCCGACTGACCGACTGCCTCTCCGACTCACCGACTCACCGACTGCCCCTCCGACTCACCGACTGCCATTCCGACTCACCGACTCACTGATTGTCTCCGACTCACCGACTGTCTCTCCGACCCACCGACTGCCTTTCCGACTGACCGACTGCCTCCCCGACTCACCGACTGCCTCTGCGACTCACCCACTGCCTCTCCGACCCACCGACTGCCTCTCCGACTCACCGACTCACCGACTGTCTCCGACTCACCGACTGCTTCTCCGACTCACCGACTGCCTCTCCGACTGACCGACTGCCTCCCCGACTCACCGACTGCCTCTCCGACTCACCCACTGCCTCTCCGACCCACCGACTGCCTCTCCGACTCACCGACTCACCGACTGTCTCCGACTCACCGACTGCCTCTCCGACTCACCTACTCAGCGACTGCCTCTCCGACTCACCGAATACCTCTCCGATTCACCGACTGCTTCTCCGACTCACCGACCGCCTCTCTGACTCACCAACCGCCTCTCCGACTCACCGACTACCTCTCCGACTCACCGACTGCCTCACTGACTCACCGACTGCCTCTCCGACTCAATGACTACCTCTCCGATTCACCGACCGCTTCTCCGACTCACCTACCGCCTCTCCGACTCACCGACTGCCTCTACGACTCACCGACAGCCTCTCCGACTCACCTACCGCCTCACCGACTCACCGACCGCCTCTCCGACTCACCAACTGTCTCTCCGACTCACTGGCTTCCTCTCTGACTCACCGACCGCCTCTCTGACACACCGACTGCCTCTCCGACTCACTGACCGCCTCTCCGACTCACCGACTGTCTCACCGACTCACCGACCGCCTCTCCGACTCACCGACTGTCTCTCCGACACACCGAACGCCTCTCCGACTCACCGACCACCTCTCCGACTCACCGACTGTCTCACCGACTCACCGACCGCCTCTCCGACTTACCGACTGTCTCTCCGACTCACCGACCGTCCTCTCCGACTCACCGACTGCCTCTCTGACTCATCGACCGCCTCTCCGACTCACCGACTGCCCCTCCGACTGACCGAATGCCTCTCCGACTCACCGACTGCCTCTCCGACTCACCGACTGCCCCTCCGACTCACCGACTGCCTCTCCGACTCACCGACTGCCTCTCCGACTCACTGACTCACCGACTGTCTCCTACTCACCAACTGCTTCTCCGACTCACCGACTGCCTCTCCGACTCACCGACTCTCCGACTGCCTCTCCGACTCACCCACTGCCTGTCCGACCCACCGACTGCCTCTCCGACTGACCGACTGCCACTCCGACTCACCGACTGCCTCTCCGACTCACCGACTCACCGACTGTCTCCGACTCACCGACTGCCTCTCCGACTGACCGACTGCCTCCCCGACTCACCGACTGCCTCTCCAACTCACCCACTGCCTCTCCGACCCACCGACTGCCTCTCCGACTCACCGACTCACCGACTGTCTCCGACTCACCGACTGCCTCTCCGACTCACCGACTCAGCGACTGCCTCTCCGACTCACCAACTACCTCTCCGACCCACCGACTGCCTCTCCGACTCACCGACTCACCGACTGTCTCCGACTCACCGACTGCCTCTCCGACTCACCGACTCAGCGACTGCCTCTCCGACTCACCAACTACCTCTCCGATTCACCGACCGCTTCTCTGACTCACCGACCGCCTCTCTAACTCACCGACTGCCTCTCCGACTCACCGACTCAGCCACTGCCTCTCCGACTCACCGACTACCTCTCCGATTCACCGACCGCTTCTCCGACTCACCGACCGCCTCTCTGACTCACCGACCGCCTCTCCGACTCACCGACTACCTCTCCGACTCACCGACCGCCTCTCTGACTCACCGACTAGCTCTCCGACTCACCGACCGCCTCTCTGACTCACCGACTACCTCTCCGACTCACCGACTGCCTCTCTGACACACCGACTGCCTCTCTGACTCACCGACTACCTCTCCGACTCACCGACTGCCTCTCGGACACACCGGCTGCCTCTCCGACTCACCGACCACCTCTCCGACTCACTGACCACTTCTCCGACTCTCTGACCGCCTCTCCGACTGACCGACCGCCTCTCCGACTCACCGACTGCCTCTCCGACTCACCGACCCCCTCTCCGACTCACCTGCCGCCTCTCCGACTCACCGACAATGTCTCCGACTCACCGAGCGCCTCTCCAACTCACTGACTGCCTCTCCGACTCACCGACTGCCTCTCTGACTCACCGACTGCCTCTCTGACTCACCGACTGCCTCTCCGACTCACCGACCGCCTTTCCGACTCACCAACCGTCTCTCCGACTCACCGACTGCCTCTCCGACTCACCGACTGTCTCTCCGAATCACCGACCGCCTTTCCGACTCACCGACCGTCTCTCTGACTCACCGACTGCCTCTCCGACTCACCTACTGCCTCTCCGACTCACCGACAGACTCTCCGATTCACCGACTGCCTCTCTGACTCACCGACTGCCTCTCCGACTCACCAACTGCCTCTCCGACTCACCGACTGTCTCTCTGACTCACGGACTGTCTCTCCGACTGACCGACTGCTTCATCAACTCACTGACTGCCTCTCCGACTCACCGACTGCCTCTCCGACTCACCGAATGCCTCTCCGACTCACGGACTGTCTCTCCGACTGACCGACTGCTTCATCGACTCACTGACTGCATCACCGACTCACCGACTGCCTCTACGACTCACCGACTGCCTCTCCGACTCACCGACCGCCTCACCGACTCACCGACCACCTCTCCGATTCACCTACCGCCTCTCCGATTCACTGACCGCCTCTCCGACTCACCGACTGCCTCTCAGACTCACCGACTGCCTCTCCGACTCACCGACTGCCTCTCCGACTCACCGACTGCCTCTCCGACTCACCGACTCACCGATTGCATCTCCGACTCACCTACCGTCTCTCCGACTCACCGACTGCCTCTCCGACTCACCGACTGCCTCTCCGACTCACCGACTGCCTCTCCGACTCACCGACTCACCGACTGCATCTCCGACTCACCGACCGCCTCTCCGACTCACTGACTGCCTCTCCGACTCACCGACTGCCTCTCTGACTCACCGAATCACCGACTGCATCTCCGACTCACCGACTGCCTCTCCAACTCACCGACTGCCTCTCCGACTCACCGACTGCCTCTCCGACTCAACGACTGCCTCTACGACTCACCGACTGCCTCTCCGACTCACCGACTGCCTCTCCGACTCACCTACCGCGTCTCCGACTCACTGACTGCCTCTACGACTCACCGACTGCATCTCCGACTCACCGACCGCCTCACCGACTCACCGACCACCTCTCCGACTCACCTACCGCCTCTCCGACTCACCAACTGTCTCTCCGACTCACCGGCTGCCTCTCCGACTCACCGAACGCCTCTCTGACACAACGACTGCCTCTCCGACTCACCGACCGCCTCTCTGACACACCGACTGCCTCTCCGACTCACCGACTGCCTCTCCGACTCGCCGACCGCCTCTCCGACTCACCGACTGTCTCACCGACCCACCGACCGCCTCTCCGACTCACCCACTGTCTCTCCGACTCACTGACCGCCTCTCCGACTCACAGGCTGCCTCTCCGACTCACCGATCACCTCTCCGACTCACCGACTGCCCCTCCGACTGACCGAATGCCTCTCCGACTCACCGACTGCCTCTCCGACTCACCGACTGCCCCTCCGACTCACCGACTGCCTCTCCGACTCACCGACTCACCGACTGTCTCCTACTCACCGACTGCCTCTCCGACTCATGGCTGCCTCTCCGACTCACCGACTCACCGAATGCCTCTCCGACTCACCGACTGCCTCTCCGACTCACCGACTGCCCCTCCGACTCACCGGCTGCCTCTCCGACTCACCGACTCACCGACTGTCTCCTACTCACCGACTGCCTCTCCGACTCACCGACTGCCTCTCCGACTCACCGACTCACCGACTGCCTCTCCGACTGACCGACTGCCTCCCCGACTCACCGACTGCCTCTCCGACTCACCCACTGCCTCTCCGACCCACCGACTGCCTCTCCGACTCACCGACTCACCGACTCACCGACTGTCTCTGACTCACCGACCGCCTCTCCGACTCACCTACTCAGCGACTGCCTCTCCGACTCACCGACTACCTCTCCGATTCACTGACCGCTTCTCCGACTCACCGACCGCCTCTCTGACTCACCGACCGCCTCTCCGACTCACCGACTACCTCTCCGACTCACCGACTGCCTCTCCGACTCACCGACTGCCTCTGCGACTCACCGACTGCCTCACTGACTCACCGACTCACCGACTGTCTCCTACTCACCGACTGCCTCTCCGACTCACCGGCTGCCTCTCCGACTCACCGACTCACCGAATGCCTCTCCGACTCACCCACTGCCTCTCCGACTCACCGACTGCCCCTCCGACTCACCGGCTGCCTCTCCGACTCACCGACTCACCGACTGTCTCCTACTCACCGACTGCCTCTCCGACTCACCGACTGCCTCTCCGACTCACCGACTCACCGACTGCCTCTCCGACTGACCGACTGCCTCCCCGACTCACCGACTGCCTCTCCGACTCACCCACTGCCTCTCCGACCCACCGACTGCCTCTCCGACTCACCTACTCAGCGACTGCCTCTCCGACTCACCGACTACCTCTCCGATTCACCGACCGCTTCTCCGACTCACCGACCGCCTCTCTGACTCACCGACCGCCTCTCCGACTCACCGACTACCTCTCCGACTCACCGACTGCCTCTCCGACTCACCGACTGCCTCTGCGACTCACCGACTGCCTCACTGACTCACCGACTGCGTCTCCGACTCACCGACTACCTCTCCGATTCACCGACCGCTTCTCCGACTCACCTACCGCCTCTCCGACTCACCGACTGCCTCTACGACTCACCGACAGCCTCTCCGACTCACTAACCGCCTCACCGACTCACCGACCGCCTCTCCGACTCACCGACCGCCTCTCTGACACACCGACTGCCTCTCCGACTCACTGACCTCCTCTCCGACTCACCGACTGTCTCACCGACTCACCGACCGCCTCTCCGACTCACCGACTGTCTCTCCGACTCACCGACCGCCTCTCCGACTCACCGGCTGCCTCTCCGATTCACCGACCGCCTCTCCGACTCACCGACTGTCTCACTGACTCACCGACCGCCTCTCCGACTCACCGACTACCTCTCCGACTCACCGACTGCCTCTCCGACTCACCGACTGCCTCTCCGACTCACTAACCGCCTCACCGACTCACCGACCGCCTCTCCGACTCACCGACCGCCTCTCTGACACACCGACTGCCTCTCCGACTCACTGACCTCCTCTCCGACTCACCGACTGTCTCACCGACTCACCGACCGCCTCTCCGACTCACCGACTGTCTCTCCGACTCACCGACCGCCTCTCCGACTCACCGGCTGCCTCTCCGATTCACCGACCGCCTCTCCGACTCACCGACTGTCTCACTGACTCACCGACCGCCTCTCCGACTCACCGACTGTCTCTCCGACTCACCGACCGCCTCTCCGACTCACCGGCTGCCTCTCCGACTCACCGGCCGCCTCTCCGACTCACCGACTGCCCCTCTGACTGACCGAATGCCTCTCCGACTCACCGACTGCCTCTCCGACTCACCGACTGCCCCTCCGACTCACCGACTGCCTCTCCGACTCAGCGACTGCCTTTCCGACTCACTGACTCACCGACTGTCTCCTACTCTCCGACTGCCTCTCCGACTCACCGACTGCCTCTCCGACTCACCGACTCTCCGACTGCCTCTCCGACTCACCCACTGCCTGTCCGACCCACCGATTGCCTCTGCGACTGACCGACTGCCACTCCGACTCACCGACTGCCTCTCCGACTCACCGACTCACCGACTGTCTCCGACTCACCGACTGCCTCTCCGACTCACCGACTCAGCGACTGCCTCTCCGACTCACCAACTACCTCTCCGATTCACCGACCGCTTCTCCGAATCACCGACCGCCTCTCTAACTCACCGACTGCCTCTCCGACTCACCGACTCGGCGACTGCCTCTCCGACTCACCGACTACCTCTCCGATTCACCGACCGCTTCTCCGACTCACCGACCGCCTCTCTGACTCACCGACCGCCTCTCCGACTCACCGACTACCTCTCTGACTCACCGACTAGCTCTCCGAGTCACCAACTGTCTCTCCGACTCACCGGCTGCCTCTCCGACTCACCGACCGCCTCTCTGACACACCGACTGCCTCTCTGACTCACCGACTGCCTCTCCGACTCGCCGACCGCCTCTCCGACTCACCGACTGTCTCACCAACTCACCGACCGCCTCTCCGACTCACCGACTGTCTCTCCAACTCACCGACCGCCTCTCCGACTCACTGGCTGCCTCTCCGACTCACCGATCACCTCTCCGACTCACCGACTGCCCCTCCGACTGACCGAATGCCTCTCCGACTCACCGACTGCCTCTCCGACTCACCGACTGCCCCTCCGACTCACCGACTGCCTCTCCGACTCACCGACTCACCGACTGTCTCCTACTCACCGACTGCCTCTCCGACTCACCGACTGCCTCTCCGACTCACCGACTCACCGACTGCCTCTCCGACTCACCCACTACCTCGCCGACTCACCGACCGCCTCTCCGACTCACCGAGCGCCTCTCTGACTCACCGACCGCCTCTCCGACTCACCGACTGCCTCTCCGACTCACCGACTGCCTCTCCGACTGGCCGACCGCCTCTCCGACTCACCGACTACCTCTCCGACTCACCGACCGCCTCTCTGACTCACCGACTACCTCTCCGACTCACCGACTGCCTCTCGGACACACCGGCTGCCTCTCCGACTCACCGACCACCTCTCCGACTCACTGACCACTTCTCCGACTCTCTGACCGCCTCTCCGACTGACCGACCGCCTCTCCGACTCACCGACTGCCTCTCCGACTCACCGACCCCCTCTCCGACTCAACTGCCGCCTCTCCGACTCTCTGACTGCCTCTCCGACTCACTGACCGCCTCTCCGACTCTCTAACTGTCTCACCGACTCACCGACCGCCTCTCCGACTCACCGACCGCCTCTCCGACTCACCTGCCGCCTCTCTGACTCACCGACAATGTCTCCGACTCACCGAGCGCCTCTCCAACTCACTGACTGCCTCTCCGACTCACCGACTGCCTCTCTGACTCACCGACTGCCTCTCTGACTCACCGATTGCCTCTCCGACTCACCGACCGCCTTTCCGACTCACCAACCGTCTCTCCGACTCACCGACTGCCTCTCCGACTCACCGACTGTCTCTCCGAATCACCGACCGCCTTTCCGACTCACCGACCGTCTCTCTGACTCACCGACTGCCTCTCCGACTCACCTACTGCCTCTCCGACTCACCGACAGACTCTCCGATTCACCGACTGCCTCTCTGACTCACCGACTGCCTCTCCGACTCACCAACTGCCTCTCCGACTCACCGACTGTCTCTCTGACTCACGGACTGTCTCTCCGACTGACCGACTGCTTCATCAACTCACTGACTGCCTCTCCGACTCACCGACTGCCTCTCCGACTCACCGAATGCCTCTCCGACTCACGGACTGTCTCTCCGACTGACCGACTGCTTCATCGACTCACTGACTGCATCACCGACTCACCGACTGCCTCTACGACTCACCGACTGCCTCTCCGACTCACCGACCGCCTCACCGACTCACCGACCACCTCTCCGATTCACCTACCGCCTCTCCGATTCACTGACCGCCTCTCCGACTCACCGACTGCCTCTCAGACTCACCGACTGCCTCTCCGACTCACCGACTGCCTCTCCGACTCACCGACTGCCTCTCCGACTCACCGACTCACCGATTGCATCTCCGACTCACCTACCGTCTCTCCGACTCACCGACTGCCTCTCCGACTCACCGACTGCCTCTCCGACTCACCGACTGCCTCTCCGACTCACCGACTCACCGACTGCATCTCCGACTCACCGACCGCCTCTCCGACTCACTGACTGCCTCTCCGACTCACCGACTGCCTCTCTGACTCACCGACTCACCGACTGCATCTCCGACTCACCGACTGCCTCTCCGACTCACCGACTGCCTCTCCGACTCACCGACTGCCTCTCCGACTCAACGACTGCCTCTACGACTCACCGACTGCCTCTCCGACTCACCGACTGCCTCTCCGACTCACCTACCGCGTCTCCGACTCACTGACTGCCTCTACGACTCACCGACTGCATCTCCGACTCACCGACCGCCTCACCGACTCACCGACCACCTCTCCGACTCACCTACCGCCTCTCCGACTCACCAACTGTCTCTCCGACTCACCGGCTGCCTCTCCGACTCACCGAACGCCTCTCTGACACAACGACTGCCTCTCCGACTCACCGACCGCCTCTCTGACACACCGACTGCCTCTCCGACTCACCGACTGCCTCTCCGACTCGCCGACCGCCTCTCCGACTCACCGACTGTCTCACCGACTCACCGACCGCCTCTCCGACTCACCCACTGTCTCTCCGACTCACTGACCGCCTCTCCGACTCACCGGCTGCCTCTCCGACTCACCGATCACCTCTCCGACTCACCGACTGCCCCTCCGACTGACCGAATGCCTCTCCGACTCACCGACTGCCTCTCCGACTCACCGACTGCCCCTCCGACTCACCGACTGCCTCTCCGACTCACCGACTCACCGACTGTCTCCTACTCACCGACTGCCTCTCCGACTCATGGCTGCCTCTCCGACTCACCGACTCACCGAATGCCTCTCCGACTCACCGACTGCCTCTCCGACTCACCGACTGCCCCTCCGACTCACCGGCTGCCTCTCCGACTCACCGACTCACCGACTGTCTCCTACTCACCGACTGCCTCTCCGACTCACCGACTGCCTCTCCGACTCACCGACTCACCGACTGCCTCTCCGACTGACCGACTGCCTCCCCGACTCACCGACTGCCTCTCCGACTCACCCACTGCCTCTCCGACCCACCGACTGCCTCTCCGACTCACCGACTCACCGACTCACCGACTGTCTCTGACTCACCGACCGCCTCTCCGACTCACCTACTCAGCGACTGCCTCTCCGACTCACCGACTACCTCTCCGATTCACTGACCGCTTCTCCGACTCACCGACCGCCTCTCTGACTCACCGACCGCCTCTCCGACTCACCGACTACCTCTCCGACTCACCGACTGCCTCTCCGACTCACCGACTGCCTCTGCGACTCACCGACTGCCTCACTGACTCACCGACTCACCGACTGTCTCCTACTCACCGACTGCCTCTCCGACTCACCGGCTGCCTCTCCGACTCACCGACTCACCGAATGCCTCTCCGACTCACCCACTGCCTCTCCGACTCACCGACTGCCCCTCCGACTCACCGGCTGCCTCTCCGACTCACCGACTCACCGACTGTCTCCTACTCACCGACTGCCTCTCCGACTCACCGACTGCCTCTCCGACTCAGCGACTCACCGACTGCCTCTCCGACTGACCGACTGCCTCCCCGACTCACCGACTGCCTCTCCGACTCACCCACTGCCTCTCCGACCCACCGACTGCCTCTCCGACTCACCTACTCAGCGACTGCCTCTCCGACTCACCGACTACCTCTCCGATTCACCGACCGCTTCTCCGACTCACCGACCGCCTCTCTGACTCACCGACCGCCTCTCCGACTCACCGACTACCTCTCCGACTCACCGACTGCCTCTCCGACTCACCGACTGCCTCTGCGACTCACCGACTGCCTCACTGACTCACCGACTGCGTCTCCGACTCACCGACTACCTCTCCGATTCACCGACCGCTTCTCCGACTCACCTACCGCCTCTCCGACTCACCGACTGCCTCTACGACTCACCGACAGCCTCTCCGACTCACTAACCGCCTCACCGACTCACCGACCGCATCTCCGACTCACCGACCGCCTCTCTGACACACCGACTGCCTCTCCGACTCACTGACCTCCTCTCCGACTCACCGACTGTCTCACCGACTCACCGACCGCCTCTCCGACTCACCGACTGTCTCTCCGACTCACCGACCGCCTCTCCGACTCACCGGCTGCCTCTCCGATTCACCGACCGCCTCTCCGACTCACCGACTGTCTCACTGACTCACCGACCGCCTCTCCGACTCACCGACTACCTCTCCGACTCACCGACTGCCTCTCCGACTCACCGACTGCCTCTCCGACTCACTAACCGCCTCACCGACTCACCGACCGCCTCTCCGACTCACCGACCACCTCTCTGACACACCGACTGCCTCTCCGACTCACTGACCTCCTCTCCGACTCACCGACTGTCTCACCGACTCACCGACCGCCTCTCCGACTCACCGACTGTCTCTCCGACTCACCGACCGCCTCTCCGACTCACCGGCTGCCTCTCCGATTCACCGACCGCCTCTCCGACTCACCGACTGTCTCACTGACTCACCGACCGCCTCTCCGACTCACCGACTGTCTCTCCGACTCACCGACCGCCTCTCCGACTCACCGGCTGCCTCTCCGACTCACCGGCCGCCTCTCCGACTCACCGACTGCCCCTCTGACTGACCGAATGCCTCTCCGACTCACCGACTGCCTCTCCGACTCACCGACTGCCCCTCCGACTCACCGACTGCCTCTCCGACTCACCGACTGCCTTTCCGACTCACTGACTCACCGACTGTCTCCTACTCTCCGACTGCCTCTCCGACTCACCGACTGCCTCTCCGACTCACCGACTCTCCGACTGCCTCTCCGACTCACCCACTGCCTGTCCGACCCACCGATTGCCTCTGCGACTGACCGACTTCCACTCCGACTCACCGACTGCCTCTCCGACTCACCGACTCACCGACTGTCTCCGACTCACCGACTGCCTCTCCGACTCACCGACTCAGCGACTGCCTCTCCGACTCACCAACTACCTCTCCGATTCACCGACCGCTTCTCCGAATCACCGACCGCCTCTCTAACTCACCGACTGCCTCTCCGACTCACCGACTCGGCGACTGCCTCTCCGACTCACCGACTACCTCTCCGATTCACCGACCGCTTCTCCGACTCACCGACCGCCTCTCTGACTCACCGACCGCCTCTCCGACTCACCGACTACCTCTCTGACTCACCGACTAGCTCTCCGAGTCACCAACTGTCTCTCCGACTCACCGGCTGCCTCTCCGACTCACCGACCGCCTCTCTGACACACCGACTGCCTCTCTGACTCACCGACTGCCTCTCCGACTCGCCGACCGCCTCTCCGACTACCGACTGTCTCACCAACTCACCGACCGCCTCTCCGACTCACCGACTGTCTCTCCGACTCACCGACCACCTCTCCGACTCACTGGCTGCCTCTCCGACTCACCGATCACCTCTCCGACTCACCGACTGCCCCTCCGACTGACCGAATGCCTCTCCGACTCACCGACTGCCTCTCCGACTCACCGACTGCCCCTCCGACTCACCGACTGCCTCTCCGACTCACCGACTCACCGACTGTCTCCTACTCACCGACTGCCTCTCCGACTCACCGACTGCCTCTCCGACTCACCGACTCACCGACTGCCTCTCCGACTCACCCACTACCTCGCCGACTCACCGACTGCCTCTCCGACTCACCGAGCGCCTCTCTGACTCACCGACCGCCTCTCCGACTCACCGACTGCCTCTCCGACTCACCGACTGCCTCTCCGACTGGCCGACCGCCTCTCCGACTCACCGACAATCTCTCCGACTCACCGAGCACCTCTCCAACTCACTGACTGCCTCTCCGACTCACCGACTGCCTCTCTGACTCACCGACTGCCTCTCCGACTCACCGACTGCCTCTCCGACTCACCGACCGCCTATCCGACTCAGCGACAATCTCTCCAACTCACCGAGCGCCTCTCTGACTCACCGACTGCCTCACCGACTCACCGACTGCCTCGCCGACTGCCTCTCCGACTGACCGACTGCCTCTCCGACTCACCGACTGCCTCTCCGACTCACCGACTGCCTCTCCGACTCACCGACCGCCTTTCTGACTCACCGCCCGTCTCTCTGACTCACCGATTGCCTCTCCGACTCACCGACTGCCTCTCCGACTCACTGACTGCCTCTCCGACTGAGCGACTGTCACTCCGACTCACCGACTGTCTCTCTGACTCACCAACCACCTCTCAGACTCACCGAATGCCTCTCCGAGACACCGACTGCCTCTCCAACTCACCGAGCGCATCTCCAACTCACCGACTGCCTCTCTGACACACCGACTGCCTCTCCAACTCACCGACTGCCTCTCCGACTCACCGACAGCCTCTCCGACTCACCGACAATCTCTCCGACTCACCGAGCGCCTCTCCAACTCACCGACAATCTCTCTGACTCACCGAGCGCCTCGCTGACTCACCGACTGCCTCTCTGACTCACTGACTGCCTCACCGACTCACGGACTGCCTCTCCGACTCACCGACTGTCTCTCTGACTGACCGACTGCCTCATCGACTCACCGACTGCCTCTCCGACTCACTGACTGCCTCTCCGACTCACCGACTGCCTCTCCGACTCACCGACCGCCTTTCCGACTCACCAACCATCTCTCCGACTCACCGACTGCCTCTCCGACTCACCGACTGCCTCTCCGAATCACCGACTGCCTTTCCGACTCACCGACCGTCTCTCCGACTCACCGACTGCCTCTCCGACTCACCGACTGCCTCTCCGACTCACCAACAGACTCTCCGACTCACCGACTGCCTCTCCGACTCACCGACTGCCTCTCCGACGCACCAACTGCCTCTCCGACTCACCGACTGTCTCTCTGACTCACCTACCGCCTCTCCGACTCACCGAATGCCTCTCCGACTCACGGACTGTCTCTCCGACTGACCGACTGCTTCATCGACTCACTGACTGCATCACCGACTCACCGACTGCCTCTACGACTCACCGACTCCCTCTCCGACTCACCGACTGCCTCTACGACTCACCGACTGCCTCTCCGACTCACCAACCGCCTCACCGACTCACCGACCACCTCTCCGACTCACCTACCGCCTCTCCGACTCACCGACAGCCTCTCCGACTCACCGACTGCCTCTCCGACTCACCGACTGACCGACTGCATATCCGACTCACTGACCACCTCTCCGACTCACCGACTGCCTCTCCGACTCACCGACTGCCTCTCCGACTCACCGACTCACCGACTGCATCTCCGACTCACCTACCGTCTCTCCGACTCACCGACTGCCTCTCCGACTCACTGACTGCCTCTCCGACTCACCGACTGCCTCTCCGACTCACCGACTCACCGACTGCATCTCCGACCCACCGACCGCCTCTCCGACTCACCGACTGCCTCTCCGACTCACCGACTGCCTCTCCGACTCACCGACTCACCGACTGCATCTCCGACTCACCGACTGCCTCTCCGACTCACCGACTGCCTCTCCGACTCACCGACTGCCTCTCCGACTCAACGACCACCTCTCCGACTCACCTACCGCCTCTCCGACTCACCGACTGCCTCTACGACTCACCGACTGCATCTCCGACTCACCGACTGCCTCTCCGACTCACCTACCGCGTCTCCGACTCACTGACTGCCTCTACGACTCACTGAATGCATCTCCGACTCACCGACCACCTCACCGACTCACCGACCACCTCTCCGACTCACCGAACGCCTCTCTGACACACCGACTGCCTCTCCGACTCACCGACCGCCTCTCTGACACACCGACTGCCTCTCCGACTCACCGACTGTCTCACCGACTCACCGACCGCCTCTCCGACTGTCTCTCCGACTCACCGACCGCCTCTCCGACTGACCGAATGCCTCTCCGACTCACCGACTGCCCCTCCGACTCACCGACTGCCCCTCCGACTGACCGAATACCTCTCCGACTCACCGACTGCCTCTCCGACTCACCGACTGCCCCTCCGACTCACCGACTGCCTCTCCGACTCACCGACTCACCGACTGTCTCCTACTCACCGACTGCCTCTCCGACTCACCGGCTGCCTCTCCGACTCACCGACTCACCGAATGCCTCTCCGACTCACCGACTGCCTCTCCGACTCACCGACTGCCCCTCCGACTCACCGGCTGCCTCTCCGACTCACCGACTGTCTCCTACTCACCGACTGCCTCCCGACCCACCGACTGCTTCTCCGACTGACCGACTGCCTCTCCGACTCACCGACTCACCGACTGCCCCTCCGACTCACCGACTGCCACTCCGACTCACCGACTCACTGATTGTCTCCGACTCACCGACTGCCTCTCCGACCCACCGACTGCCTTTCCGACTGACCGACTGCCTCCCCGACTCACCGACTGCCTCTGCGACTCACCCACTGCCTCTCCGACCCACCGACTGCCTCTCCGACTCACCGTCTCACCGACTGTCTCCGACTCACCGACTGCTTCTCCGACTCACCGACTGCCTCTCCGACTGACCGACTGCCTCCCCGACTCACCGACTGCCTCTCCGACTCACCCACTGCCTCTCCGACCCACCGACTGCCTCTCCGACTCACCGACTCACCGACTGTCTCCGACTCACCGACTGCCTCTCCGACTCACCTACTCAGCGACTGCCTCTCCGACTCACCGAATACCTCTCCGATTCACCGACTGCTTCTCCGACTCACCGACCGCCTCTCCGACTCACCGACTGCCTCTACGACTCACCGACAGCCTCTCCGACTCACCTACCGCCTCACCGACTCACCGACCGCCTCTCCGACTCACCAACTGTCTCTCCGACTCACTGGCTTCCTCTCTGACTCACCGACCGCCTCTCTGACACACCGACTGCCTCTCCGACTCACTGACCACCTCTCCGACTCACCGACTGTCTCACCGACTCACCGACCGCCTCTCCGACTCACCGACTGTCTCTCCGACACACCGTCCGCCTCTCCGACTCACCGACCACCTCTCCGACTCACCGACTGTCTCACCGACTCACCGACCGCCTCTCCGACTTACCGACTGTCTCTCCGACTCACCGACCGTCCTCTCCGACTCACCGACTGCCTGTCTGACTCACCGACCGCCTCTCCGACTCACCGACTGCCCCTCCGACTGACCGAATGCCTCTCCGACTCACCGACTGCCTCTCCGACTCACCGACTGCCCCTCCGACTCACCGACTGCCTCTCCGACTCACCGACTGCCTCTCCGACTCACTGACTCACCGACTGTCTCCTACTCACCGACTGCTTCTCCGACTCACCGACTGCCTCTCCGACTCACCGACTCTCCGACTGCCTCTCCGACTCACCCACTGCCTGTCCGACCCACCGACTGCCTCTCCGACTGACCGACTGCCACTCCGACTCACCGACTGCCTCTCCGACTCACCGACTCACCGACTGTCTCCGACTCACCGACTGCCTCTCCGACTGACCGACTGCCTCCCCGACTCACCGACTGCCTCTCCAACTCACCCACTGCCTCTCCGACCCACCGACTGCCTCTCCGACTCACCGACTCACCGACTGTCTCCGACTCACCGACTGCCTCTCCGACTCACCGACTCAGCGACTGCCTCTCCGACTCACCAACTACCTCTCCGATTCACCGACCGCTTCTCTGACTCACCGACCGCCTCTCTAACTCACCGACTGCCTCTCCGACTCACCGACTCAGCCACTGCCTCTCCGACTCACCGACTACCTCTCCGATTCATCGACCGCTTCTCCGACTCACCGACCGCCTCTCTGACTCACCGACCGCCTCTCCGACTCACCGACTACCTCTCCGACTCACCGACCGCCTCTCTGACTCACCGACTAGCTCTCCGACTCACCGACCGCCTCTCTGACTCACCGACTACCTCTCCGACTCACCGACTGCCTCTCTGACACACCGACTGCCTCTCTGACTCACCGACTACCTCTCCGACTCACCGACTGCCTCTCGGACACACCGGCTGCCTCTCCGACTCACCGACCACCTCTCTGACTCACTGACCACCTCTCCGACTCTCTGACCGCCTCTCCGACTGACCGACCGCCTCTCCGACTCACCGACTACCTCTCCGACTCACCACCCCCTCTCCGACTCACTGACCGCCTCTCCGACTCTCTGACTGCCTCTCCGACTCACTGACCGCCTCTCCGACTCACCGACTGTCTCTCCGACTGACCGACTGCCTCTCCGACTCACCGACTGCCTCTCCGACTCACCGACTGCCTCTCCGACTCACCGACTGTCTCTCCGACTCACCGACTGCCTCTCCGACTCACCGACTGCCTCTCCGACTCACCGACTGCCTCTCCGACTCACCGGCAGCCTCTCCGACTCACCGACTGTCTCTCCGACTCACCGACCGCCTCTTCGACTCACCAACCACCTCTCCGACTCACCGACTGCCTCTCTGACTCACCGACTGCCTCTCCGACTCACAGACTCACTGACTCACCGACTGCCCCTCCGACTCACCGCCTCTCCGACTCACCGACTGCCTCTCCGACTCACCGACTGCCTCTCCGACTCACCGCCTCTCCGACTCACCGACTGCGCCTCCGACTCACCGATTCACCGAGTCACCGACTGCCCCTCCGACTCACCGACTGCCTCTCCGACTCACCGACTGCCTCTCCGACTCACCAACTGCCGCACCCAGTTATCGCCTTTTCTTAGCAACATGTGCAGTTCTAATAAGGTGCTCAATTTAGGTAGGAAGTTACCGAAGTACTTGAGTAGCCCCAGGACCGAATGCAGCTCCATCACATTCTGTGGCTTGGGTGCATTCTTGATGGCCTTAGTTTTTGTGTCCGTGGGCCTGATGCAGTCAGCAGCAATTCTCCTCCCCAGGAATTTGACCTCTGGTGCCATGAAGACGCACTTCGAGCATTTCAGTCTGAGTTCCACTTTGTCCAGACGATGTAAAATCTCTTCCAGGTTGTTCAGATGTTCCTCGGAGTCATGACCTGTGATCAGGATGTCATCCTGGAACACGACGGTTCTGGGAACAGACTTCAGTAGACTCTCCATGTTCCTCTGGAATATTGCTGCAGCCGAGCGAATTCCAAAAGGGCACCTGTGGTAAATAAACAGTCCTTTATGCGTGTTAATGCATGTAAGTCTCTTCGACGTCTCAACCAGCTCCTGTGTCATGTAGGCTGACATCAAATCCAGTCTGGTGATCGACTTCCACCCTGGCTAGTGTTGCAAACAAGTCATCAGCCTTTGGTAATGGGTACTGATCCTGTTTCAAAACCCTGTTGATCGTAGCCTTGTAGACTCCACAGATTCTGACTGTGCCAACACTTTTCAGCACAGGAACAGTGGAACTGGCCCATTCATTAAATTCAACCGATGATATGATCCCTTCACGCCGGAGTCTGTCCAGTTCAATTTCAACCTTGTCCCTCATCATATATGGAACTGCCCGAGCTTTATGATGGACGAGTCTTGCATCCGAGTCCACGTGGATCTGCACCTTGGCTCCCGTGAAGTTGCCGATGCCTGGTTCAAACAGCGAGGGGAACTTGCTCAGTACTTGAACACATGCATCTTCCTCCAACAACAATGCCTTGATGTCGTTCCAGCCGCATCTGACTTTTTCAAGCCAGTTCCTGCCGAACAGCGGTGGACCATTGCCTGGGACAATCCATAGCGGTAACTCGTGAACTGCACCGTCATACAACACTTTAATTGTGGCACTGCCAATCACCATTATGAGTTCTTTGGTGTACGTGCGCAACTTGGCATTGACTGGACTCAGCCTGGGCCTCACAGCCTTAGTATCCCACAACTTGTTGAATCCCCTCTGGCTCATTATCGATAGACTTGCCCCCGTGTCCAGTTCCATCGATACCGGCACCCCATTAAATTTCACGTTGATCATTATTGGTTTGCTCTTAGTTAGGAATGAGTACAGTCCATACACTTCCTCCTTTGATATCTCGGATTGCATATCCGGATGCGCGCTAGTCCGACCATCATCCTCCACGTGGTGTGTCGCAGCACGCTTGCTCATCTGCGGACACTTGCGCTGGAGATGCCCCACTCTCAGACAGCCTTTGGAACTATATTGCTTAAATCGGCACTGCTGGTGCCGGTGATTTCCCCCACAACACCAACACGGAGAAGTCGGATACATTCCCGCTGGCGGACGTTGGGCAGCCACAGGTTTCGCGAATGCAGTCGGGTAGGCCCTGCCATGTGCCGCTCTGCCAAACGCCGAATCAATCGCATTTACAGTACTTACTGAGTTTCTATTTTTCACTGATATCTGCTTTAGACTTCTATCCGTCATCATGCATGACTGAGTGATCGTGATGGCCCTGTTCAAGTCCAACGTCTCCACCGCCAGTAGTTTACTCAGGATCACCTCGTGGTTGATGCCGATTACAAAGAAGTTCCGCAGCATGTCTGCCAATACAGCCCTGAACTTACACGGTCCCGCTAGACGTCTCAGGTCAGCAACGGATTCCACCGCATTCTGGCCCTCTGAGCGAACATGTGAAAAAATCTGTGTCTCGAGATGATGATTCCTTCGTCTGGCTTAAGGTGGTCCTGTACCAGTGTACATAATTCTTCATATGTCTTCTCTGTTGGACACACAGGCAGGAGTAGATTCTTTATCAGACCATAAATTTTTGGACCACAAACCGAGATGAACACCGCCCGGCGCTGATCTGCGGCGCCGACCTCCTCCATTTTGTTGGCCATGAAGAACTGGCTCAAATGGCTCATAAAGTCTGCCCAATCTTCTCCTTCCACAAATCGCTTCAACAATCCAATTGTGTTCATTTTTGCATGCAAAGGTTCTTGTTGCCTCGTCGCCAAATGTTGTGTATGCAATAACTGTTAGACTGTGTACTGTAAACTCCAAGAGGTATAACCTTGGCTCTGCTTTATTAAGGCCCAAAGTGACTAATATACAAAATGGCTGGCCTTTTATACTTGGGCTGCACACACGTGCGTGCAGCCCAATGGCCTCCAACAGTGACGCCATCTAGTGGCTAATGATCCCAAAAGTACATACATGACAATTTCCTAGTCAGGATGATGTGTGACTTGGAGGAGAACTTGGAGGTGATAGTGTTCCCATGCGCCTGCTGCCCTTGTCCTTCTAGGTGGTAGAGTTCGCGGGTTTGGGAGGTGCTGTCGAAGAAGCCTTGGCGAGTTGCTGCAGTGCGTCCTGTAGATGGTACACACTGCAGCCAGGGTGCGCCAGTGGTGGGGGGAGTGAATGATTAAGGTGCAGTGCCAATCAAGCGGGCTGCTTTGTCCTGGATGGTGTCGAGCTTCCTGGAGCTTCTTGTTGCAGCTGCACTCCAGGCAAGTGGAGAGTATTCCTTCACACTCCAGACTTGTGCCTTGTAGGTGGTGGATTTCCAGAAGGCATTCGATAAGGTGCCACATAAAAGGTTACTGCACAAGATAAAAGCTCACAGGGTTGGGGGTAATATATTAGCATGGATAGAGGATTGGCTAACTAACAGAAAACAGAGAGTCGGGATAAATGGGTCATTTTCAGGTTGGCAAACTGTAACTTAGTGGGGTGGCACAGGGATCAGTGCTGGGGCCTCAATTATTTACAATCTATATTAATTTGGATGAAGGAACCGAGTATAATGTAACCAAATTTGCTGATGATTCGAGGATAGGTGGGAAAGCAAGTTGTGAGAAGGACTCGAATAATCTGCAAAGGGATATAGACAGGCTACATAAGCGGGCAAACATTTGGCAGATGGAGTATAATGTGGGAAAGTGTGAGGTTATCCACTTTGGTAGGAAGAATAAAAAAGCAACATATTTAAATGGGGAGAGATTACAAAATGCTGAGGTGCAGAGGGAGCTGGGGGTCCTTGTACATGATACACAAAAAGTTAGAATGCAGGTACAGCATGTAATCAGGAAGGCAAATGGAATTTTGGCGATTATTGCAAAGGGGATAGAGTATAAAAGCAGTGAAGTCCTGCTACAACTGTACAGGGTATTGGTGAGGCCACACCTGGAATACTGCGTACAGTTTTAGTCTCCTTATTTACAAAAGGATACACTTGCTTTGGAGGCAGTTCAGAGAAGATTCACTAGTTGATTCTGGATATGAGGGGGTTGACTTATGAGGAAAGGTTGAGTAGGTTGGGCCTCTTCTCTTTGGAATTCAGAAGAATGAGAGGTGATCTTATCGAAACATATAAGATTATGAGGGGGCTTGATAAGGTGGATGCAGAGAGGATGTTTCCACTGATGGGGGAGACTAGAACTAGAGGGCATGATCTTAGAATAAGGGGCCGCCCATTTAAAACAGAGATGAGGAGAAATTTCTTCTCTGAGGGTTGTAAATCTGTGGAATTCGCTGCCTCAGAGAGCTGTGGAAGCTGGGGCATTGAATAAATTTAAGACAGAAATAGACAGTTTCTTGAGCGATAAGGGGATAAGGGGTTATGGGGAGCGGGCAGGGATGTGGATCTGAGTCCATGATCAGATCAGCCATGATCGTATTAAATGGTGGAGAAGGCTCGAGGGGCCGCATGGCCTACTCCTGCTCCTATTTATTATGTTCTTATGTTCTTATAAAAGTAGGTAAGTCCTGCTACAACCGTACAGGATATTGGTGAGACCACACCTGGAGTGTTGCGTACATTTTTGGTCTCATTATAGAAACATAGAAATATAGAAAATAGGTGCAGGAGTATGCCATTCGGCCCTTCGAGCCTGCACCACCATTCAATATGATCATGGCTGATCGTGCAACTTTAGTACCCCACTCCCGCCTTCTCGCCATACCCCCTGATCCCTTTAGCCGTAAGGGCCACATCTAACTTCCTTTTGAATATATCCAACGAACTGGCCTCAACAACTTTCTGTGGTGGAGAATTCCACAGGTTCACAATTCTCTGAGTGAAGAAGTTTCTCTTCATCTCGGTCCTAAATGGCTTACCCCTTATCCTTAGACTGTGTCCCCTGGTTCTGGACTTCCCCAACATCGGGAACATTCTTCCTGCATCTGACCTGTCCAATCCCGTCAGAATTTTATATGTTTCTATGAGATCCCCTCTGATTCTTCTAAATTCCAGTGAATATAAGCCTAGTCGATCCAGTCTTTCTTCATATAACCTCACACTTATCCACATTATACTGCATCTGCCATGCATTTGCCCACTCACCCAACCCGTCCAAGTCCCCCTGCAGCCTCTTAGCATCCTCCTCACAGCTCACACTGCCACCCAGCTTAGTGTCATCTGCAAACTTGGAGATATTACATTCAATTCCTTCGTCTAAATCATTAACGTATATTGTAAATAGCTGGGGTCCCAGCACTGAACCTTGCTGTAGATGTAGAGAAGATGTTTCTCCTCATGGGGGAAATCTAGAACTAAGGAGCATAATTTTAGAATAAGGGGTCGCCCATTTAAAACTGAAATGAGGAGGAATTTCTTCTCTCAGAGGTCATGACTGTGTGGAATTCTCTGCCCCAGAGAGCTGTGGAGGCTGGGTCATTTAATATATTTAAGGCAGAGTTAGACAGATTTTTGAACTACAGGGGAGTCAAGGCTTATGGGGAGCGGGCTGGGAAGTTGAGCTAAATCCATGATCAGATCAGCCGTGATCTTACTGAATGACGGAGCAGGCTCGAGGGGCCAAGTGGCCGACTCCTGCTCCTATTTCTTATGTTCTTATGAAAGGCTTTGGGGAGTCAGGAGATGAGACACTTACCGCAGAATACCCAGCCTCTGACCTGCTCTTATTGCCACAGTATCTATGTGGCTGGTCCAGTTAAGTTTCTGGTCAATGGTAATCCCCAGGATGTTGATGGGGGATTCGGTGATGGTAATGCCAGTGAATGTCAAAGGGCGGTGGTTAGACTCTCTTGTTGGAGATGATCATTGTCTGGCACTTGTGTGGCGTGAATGTTACTTGTCACTTATCAGCCCAAGCCTGAATGTTGTCCAGGTCTTGCTGCATGCGGGCATGGACTGCTCCATTATCTGAGGAGTTTGAATAGAACTGAACACTGTGCCATCATCAGCGAACATCCCCACTTCTGACCTTATGATGGAGGGAATGTCATTGATGAAACAGCTGAAGATGGTTGGGCCTAGGACACTGCCCTGAGGAACTCCTGCAGCAATGTCCTGGGGCTGTGATGATTGACCTCCAACCACCACAAACATCTTCCTTTGTGCTGGGTATGACTCCAGCCAGTGGAGAGTTTCCCCCCTGATTCCCTCAGTTTTACTCGGGCTCCTTGATGCCACACTCGGTCAAATGCTGCCTTGATGTCGAGGGCAGTCACTCTCATCGCACCTCTGGAATTCAGCTCTTTTGTCCATGTTTGGACCAAGGGTGTAATGAGATCTGGAGCCGCGTGGTCCTGACAGAACCCAAACTGGACATCGGTGAACAGGTTATTGGTGAGCAAGTGTTGCTCGATAGCACTGTCGATGACACCTTCCATCACTTTGCTGATGATTGAGAGTAGACTGATGGGGCGGTAATTGGCTGGATTGGATTTGTCCTGCTTTTTGTGGACAGGACATACCTGGGAAGTTTTCCACATTGTCGGGTAGATGCCAGTGTTGTCGCTGTACTGGAACAGCTTGGCTAGAGGTGCGGCTAGTTCTGGAGAACAAGTCTTGAGCTCGACAGCCGGGATGTTATCGGGGCCCAGAGCCTTTGCTGTATCCAGTATGCTCAGCCGTTTCTTGATATCACGTGGAGTGAATCGAATTGGCTGAAGACTGGCTTCTGTGATGGTGGGGACCTCAGGAGGAGGCCGATATGAATCATCCACTCGGCACTTCTGGCTGAAGATGGTTGTAAATACTTCAGCCTTGTCTTTTGCACTCACGTGCTGGGCTCCGCCATCATTGAGGATGGGGATATTCATGGAGCCTCCTCCTCCCATTAGTTGTTTAATGGTCCACCACCATTCATGATTGGGTGTGGCAGGACTGCAGAGTTTTGATCTGATCCATTGATTGTGGGATCGTTTAGCTCTGTCTATAGCATGCTGTTTCCGCTGTTTAGCATGCATGTAGTCCTGTGTTACAGCCTCCCCAGGTTAGTACCTCATTTTTAGGTACACCTGGTGCTGCTCCTGGCATGCCCCTTTACACTCCTCATTGAACCAGGGTTGGTCCCCTGGCTTGATGGTAATGGTAGAGTGAGGGATATGCCGGGCCATGAGGTTACAGATTGTGGTGGAATACACTTCTGCTGCTGCTGATGGCCCACAGTGCCTCATGGATGCCTAGTTTTGAGCTGCTAGATCTGTTCTGAATCTATCCCATTTAGCACGGTGGTAGTGCCACACAACACGCTGGAGGGTGTCCTCAGTGTGAAGACAAGACTTTGTCTCCGCAAGGACTGCGGTGATCACTGCTACCAATGCCGTCATGGTCAGATGCATCTGCGATAGGTAGATTGGTGCGGATGAGCTCAAGGAGGTTTTTCCCTCGTGTTGGTTCTCTCACCACCTGCCGCAGGCCCAGTCTGGCAGCTTTTTAAAATTAATTCACGGAATGTGGGCGTTGCTGGCAAGGCGAGCATTTATTGCCCGTCCCTAATTGCCCTTAACTGAGTGGCTTGCTAGGCCATTTCAGATGGCAGTTAAGAGTCAACCACATTGCTATGTCTTTCAGGACTCGGCCAGCTCGGTCAGTAGTGGTGCTACCGAGCCACTCCTGGTGATGGACATTGAAGTCCCCCATCCAGAGTACATTCTGTGCCCTTGCTACTCGCAGTGCTTCTTCCAAGTGGTGTTCAACATGGAGGAGTACTGATTCATCAGCTGAGAGAGGGCGGTAGGTGGTAATCAGCAGGAGGTTTCCTTGCCCATGCTTGACCTGAAGCCATGAGACTTCATGGGGTCCGGAGTCAATGTTGAGGACTCCCAGGGCCACTCCCTCCTGACTGTATCCCACTGTGCCGACAACCCTGGTGGGCCTGTCCTGCCAGTGGGACAGGACATACCCAGGGATGGTGATGGAGGAGTCTGGGACATTGGCTGAAAGATATGATTCAGTGAGTATGATTATGTCAGGCTGTTGCTTGACTAGTCTGTGGGACAGCTCTCCCAAAGTCGGCGGAAGTCCCCAGATGTTAGTGAGGATGCCAAGTGGTCCATCCCCCTTTATTCTTATTGTACTTCTTTGTAGTCGTTTGTTACAACTAAGTGTCTCACTGGGCCATTTCAGAGAGCAATGACACCCACATTGCTGTGGGTCTGGAGTCACATATAGGCCAGACTGAGTAAGGCCGGCAGATTTCCTTCCCTAAAGGACATTATTGAACCAGATGGGTTTTTGCCATACTAGCTTTTTATTCCGGATTTATTTAATTAACTGAATAGCAACCTTCTCTTCGTAGCTGGAGCCCTGCGATCATTGTCTGAATACATCTCAGCCGAGAGTTAGCAATTCCTTAGTCTCTGCACGGGAACATCCTTTGTCACTTCCACAAACTCTTCCTCTGACTTCCTGGTGTGCAGTGTGGCAGCCAATGACTGCTCCTGATCTGAATGGCGGAGCAGGCTCGAGGGGCCCAATGGCCTACTCCTGCTCCTATTTCCTTAGTCGCCACACCTGGTGCGAGTGAGAGGAAATGCAGATGTTCGTCCGTCAACCCAACAAGCAACTGAGATCTTGGGGTGACACCCTGGGGGAGTTTCTGCTGACTGACCCTGAGGGTTTGGGTTACTTTATTCTCGCTAATTCTTCCTTTCAGAGAAAGAAAGAGTGAGAAATGCAATGGGCTTGTTGCTGGTCACAGTTCCCTCCCAGTTCTGCACATGGAAGCGACTCCTCACACTATGATTTGAACTCTGGCACTGGTTCTGCTCAAAGTATCAGTGATGCAGGACGTTCCTTCTCCTCCCGCCCCAGCTGAGGGGGATCCCAAGATCTCAGTTGCTCGATGGATAAAGATCTGCAGCTCCCTGTAAAACAACATAATTCTTGCGACATTCAATCAAAGACTGGTTTGTTTGACAATGTTTAGAATTACCTATCACTTCTCTGATGGCGTTCTCAGAAAGAAACTGATCCTTTAAATCACTGGGGAATCTTGTCATTTAAAGTCATTGTTCCGTGTGAAGAGATTTGTTGAGTTCAATCAGTTCACAGTGACCATCACCCTTACCTTTGCTGACCTCGTGAGGTCATTAAACTTCTTGCTGTACTGGAGGAAGGGCAGGCGGTGCTAGGGTTGGGTAGCTGTCACTCACTGCCTGTGCCACCCCCTTCAATATGGTCCTGGTTGCTGCGATGGTGGAACACTTGCCACCCATGCCCACAATGGCATCCCTCCTGTGCCACATTTCATCAGAACAATTGACATCGCACTTGGTGAACTTTGCTTCACCTCTTCCTGTGGGAGCCATTCCCGCAACCTTCCTGCATGCTGATTCTACTTTAGGTGCAGTACAGCCTTAGATCCTGCAGCCGCATGATGACCTCCTCCAATCACCCCCCCACCCACTCCCCCCGCCTCACGACTGCACCAATTGGTGGCGGGCCTCCCGTGGTGAATCGCGGGACGACAAATTTGGGGCCATCAGGAACCATTCTGAAAGATATCCAAGATATAGGGCTGGATTTTACAGCCCCCTGCGCTCGGGGTTTCGCCCCGGAGCGGCGTGAAAGGTGTCAGTGAGGTCTACAGCGCCCCACCGTGATCCTCGGGTCGGGTTTAGCGGCGACGCGGAGCAGCACCGCCGGGAAGAGCTGCGCCGGTGTGCAATGCCCCTGGTTGCGACACCGGCGCGAGTTTGAGCTCCTGCCCGACCCGTCCGCCCCGCAGCACGCCCCGCAGTGACCGCCCGGGAAATCAGAGCGGTCCAACATAGCCGCGGTGGTGAGGAAGGTAAGTGTTTGTTCTGCTAATTCTTTTCGCGATTTATGTTGTGGTGGCGTGGGAAATGTTTTGGGAATGTTTCTGTGGTTTAAAAAAAGTTATCTCCCTCCCCCCCGCCACCACCCAGGTGTTTCTCGGAGCGCTCCCGGCCTGGCTCTTTAACTCGGGAGTTTCCCATCCTTGCACCACGAGAGGTGAACAACGCCTCCCTTCATGCTGCGCCCACTGACGCAAGGCCCAGATGTCCAAACTTACCCACTGAGTCGCAAATTGTTCCTGGCCGATAACTTTTTTGCCCTGAAAACAGAAAATCCAGTCCTGTGTCTGTAAAATGCATGAGTCCAGTAGGTGGCAGAATATACCAAGGTACATCAGCTTGAGCCAAACGACTGGCAGTTCAGGGTTTACATTATCTCCTTTCAAAGGTTAAGAAAATAACGGGGACAATAGCAGTTGTCAACGTAACAGGACAGAAACTAGACCCAGTGCTTTCCGAGCACCTTAAACACACTGGGCTCATTGTTTGTGGGTTACCCAGTGGGCGGGCGTATACGGTGCTTGCCCGAGGCAGTCGGCATGGCATTTAACTGATTTTGTTCCCGGGTCCAAATTACAATGTGTTCAGCGAGCTGCCTGTGTGAAACCATCTCCCCAACGGGCAAGCTCACCTCCAGGCTGGAAATCAGACCTGGGGGAGGGCACCCCTGCAGGGCCTGTGGCAGCTCCTTAAAGGGGCAGGGTATTAGGGGTGGGTGTGAGACAGCACCTCGGAACAGCAGGCAACATGTGCGCAGAACCCACAGAAGCGAATACGATCAATTGGAGGCTTTTAGGAATGGAAATCCGTGTGGCTGACATAAAATGTCTCCGAAACCCCATCGCTTTGCCCGAGGGCAGTGGAGGATCCCTTTAACTAGCGCTGGAAATGGCCGCCCGCTGTCTTGGGTGGGAACAGCAACTGGCGGCGAGAGATGGAAATGGGGTCGGAGGTTGGGGGGGGATCTTAACTGTCGAACCTGGCCCTGTTTTTCAGATATGTGTGAGCAATCCGCCTGCTTCCAACAGCAGCTCTGACCCTCCCCACTGGAGACCTCCCCAAAAACCAGGAAAGCCCTGTCATTCTGGTATCACTACAACTCCCTCTGTCAAGTCAAACGGTAGATAGCAAAATGAAGAACACCCCTCCCCATTGACGTGGACATGGATGGTGCTGGAGCCAGACTCTGCAAATCACTACTGTCACAGTCAACATGCAGCTCGCCCCAAACAAGACCAACTCCAGCGATTTTGGGAACGTATATGCATTGCCCACCTACTGAGGATTCTCAGCCTGGCCCGACTCTTTAGGAAGGGGCAACACTGTGTAGCTCTGTACATACAACCACCGGTAGCACCGATCCCACCAGGAATTACTACTATTGGGACTTGGCAGGTGAGCAGAGTTCCCATTCGCTTCCATTATACGGAATTTCAATGTATTGAATCATTCCTATTTCCTTTACATAGAACTACAAACAACAACAAACTGTTCCACCTTCATCCCAATTCTACAGACAGCTTCCAATTCACTGTCCCTCTCGACCCTGCCACTTGTCCGAGTGAGAGGGACACCTTGTCAGCTGTCATGTGTGCGATGAAAGAATGAATGTATTTGTGTGAAATTGCTCTGCCCACTATGTTGGGGTAAATGACATAGAATTTACAGCACAACTTGTCTATGCCAGTGTTTATACTCTACACCAGCCTCCTCGACCTTACAGTGTCAGCTGGTAGCACTTTGGCCTGAGTCAGAAGGTTGTGGGTTCAAGTCCCACTCCAGAGACTTGAGCACAAAAATCTAGGCGGACATTCCTAGTGCAGTGCTGGGGGAGTGCTGCACTGTCGGAGGTGCCGTCTTTCCGATGAGACATTAAAATGAGGCCTCGTCTGCTCTCTGTGGTGGTCATTAAAGATCCCATGGCTCTTTCATTTTTCCTCCCTTCCTTTTTCCTTTTCATTCCTTCCTCATGTGTTTATCCAGCTTCCCCTTAAATACATCGATGGTCTTTGCCTCAACCCCTCCCTGTGGCAGTGAGTTCCACATTTGAACCACTCTCTGAGTAAAGAAGTTCCTCCTGAATTCCTTATTGGATTGATTAGTGATTATCTTATATTTATGGCCTCTAATTTAGGACAGCCTACAAGTGAAAACATCTTCATTTTCTCGCTACACTATCAACACCGCCCCCTCCCCCCACCCCAGTGTTCTCATTTCCAGAGAAAAGATACCCAGTTTATTCAGAGTTCCAAATGAGTGAACAGCTTTGTTCAAATAGTGGACAAAGGGTTTGCATATGTGCACATTATACAACATTATACAATGTAAATTCAAGCCTTCCGTATTAGATTGGAGGATGTTGGCTTGTGCCCAGTTGCAACTGGATTAAGACTGTTGGAAAATGTATGAACACAGCAGTCTTGCAGTTAATAGAAAAAGTCTATGTGAGCCTGGGCTGAATTGAAGCCAGGTCTTTGAGGTGAAAGGCCAATGCTTTACCCGAGGGAACAGCTAATTCTCTAGGCCTGCTCTATACAGTAATATTGGCATGGGATTTCTGGGCTCTGGATGATTCATCAGCTCTCCAACATGTTTAGGGATTTTCTTGTGGAGATTGCCATGACCACTGTTACACCACACCCACCCTTTGCCCAATGTGGTGACTTAATAAGCTTGGATGTCTTGCTTTTGTGGCCCATTCACCATAATTGTAGAGTATCTTATCGAGATGAATGTGAATTAATTATGAAAAGGTCACATTCCACATTTGGAAAGCAGCACAATAATGTTGTACAGCACTAGAGTTGAAAGACCAATATTTTGAGGCTGATTTTCAAAGAAAGCTTCGGTGTCTGTTTGTTGTAACTGGTGGTGAAAGTGCGGATTTGTTTCCTGTGTGGTTATTGTATTTCACTGTTTGCCCCTGGGCATTATAGAAGCACCTAGCAGTTTGTTGATACAATCTAGAGCAGGCAATTCATCAATCAATGGCTATCATATTGCCACTATCGCGAGCCCTGGCTCAGGCAGAGGTAAGTCAGAGTAAAGTGCTCTCATCTCAGCGGTCTCACTCTCGCTTCTGAGTCAGAAGGGTGTGGGTTCAAATCCCAAGGCAGATACATCAGCGCATAATCCAGGCTGCCACTCCAATGCAGTGCTGAGGGAATGCTGCACTGTCAGAGGTGCCATCTTTTAGATGAGTTATTAAACCGAGGCCCTGTCTTCCCTCTCAAGTGGATGTAAAAGATCCCACAGCACTATTTTGAAGAAGAGCAGTGTCCTGGCCAATATTTATCCTTCACCCAACATCTGCATATTTAAAAAAAAAGTTTATTTGGTCATTATCTCAATGCTGATTGTGGGAGCTTGCTGTGTGTAAATGGGCTGCTGTGTTTCCGACATTATAACAGTGACTGCACTTCAAAATTACTTAAGCAAAATATTACATATGCTGGAAATCTGAAATAAAAAGAGAAAACCATCTTTTTATTTCAGATTTCCAGTATATGTAGTATTTTGCGTACCATTTGCGTACAAGTTGCGTACGTACACTAAAGAACTCATACCGGTGATTGGCAGTGCAGTAGTCAAGGTGTCTTATGATGGTGCGGTTCACGATTTACCGTTATGGATTGTTCCAGGCAATGGTCCAACACTGTTCGGCAGGAATTGGCTAGAAAAAAATCAAATGGAATTGGAACGATATCAAAGCGTTGTTGTCGCAGGATGATACTCCATGTGCTCAAGTGCTGAGCAAGTTCCCCTTGCTGTTTGAACCAGGCATCGGCATTTTCACGGGAGCCAAGGGGCGGATCCACGTGGACTCGGATACAAGACCTGTCCATCATAAAGCTCGGGCGGTTCCGTACATGATGAGGAAGAAGGTCGAAATCGAACTGGACACACTCCAGCGTGAAGGGGTCATATCATCAGTCGAATTTAACGAATGGGCCAGCCCCATTGTTCCTGTGTTGAAGAGTGATGGCACTGTCAGGATTTGTGGAGGCTACAAGGTTACAATCAACCGAGTTTCGAAACAGGATCAATACCCGTTACTGAAGGCTGATGACCTGTTTTCAACGCTAGCCGAGGGGAAGTCGTTCACTAAACTGGATCTGACGTCAGCCTACATGACACAGGAGCTGGTCGAGATGTCGAAGAAACTTACGCGCATCAACACTCATAAAGGACTGTTTATCTACAACAGGTGTCCTTTCGTAATTCGCTCGACTGCAGCCATATTTCAGAGGGACATGGAGAGTCTACTGAAGTCCGTCCCTAGAACCGTCGTGTTCCAAGATGACACCCTGGTCACAGGTCGTGACACCACCAAACATCTGGACAACCTGGAAGAGGTTGTACATTGTCTGGACAAAGTGGGACTCAGACTGAAACGTTCGAAGTGCGTCTTCATGGCACCGGAAGTCGAATTCCTGGGGAGGAAAATTGCTGCTGATCGCATCAGGCCTATGGACTCAAAAACCAAGGCCATCAAAAATGCACCCAAGCCTCAGAATGTGACGGAGCTGCGTTCGTTCCTTGGTCTACTCAACTACTTCGGTAATTTCCTACCTAGATTGAGCACTTCATTAGAGCTACTGCACATGCTGCTAAGAAAAGGTGACAACTGGGTTTGGGGTGCGTCTCATGATAGAGCTTCTCAAGATGAGAAAGCTACTAATCTGCTTTGCTCTAATAAGCTGCTGGTACATTTTAATCCGTGTAAGCATCTAGTATTGGCCTGTGATGCTTCGTCATATTATTGGTTGCATGCTCCAAAAAGCTAATGAGTTGGGTAAACTACAACCTGTTGCGTATGTTTCTAAAGGTTTGTCAAAGACGGAAAGAGCCTACAGCGTGGTAGAAAAAGAAGCATTAGCCTGTGTGTATGGGGTTAAAAAGATGCATCAGTACTTGTTTGGTCTTCGATTTGAAATGGAAACAGATCACAGCCACTCATTTCATTGTTTTCGGAAAACAAAGGTATAAATACCAATGCATCGCCCCCCCATCCAGAGGTGGGCGCTGACATTATCTGCCTATGATTATGTCATTCGCCATAGATCTGGCACTGAGAATTGTGCCAATGCACTGAGCCGCCTGCCGTTGCCCACACCGGAGCTGGAGATGCCACAACCTGCAGACCTACTGTTAGTTATGGATGCTTTTGAAAGTGAAGGAACCCCTGTCATGGCACAACAAGTTAAGACCTGGACCAGCCAGGACCCAATATTATCGGTTGTGAAACATTGTGTCCTTTGTGGTGATTGGTCTGCCATACCCAAACAAATGGGTGATGAGACCAAACCTTACAACCGTTGCAAAGATGAACTATCCATTCAGTCAGATTGTTTACTGTGGGGTAATCGTCATGATGAAAGCCATTGCCAGGTCTCATGCATGGTGGCCTGGAATTGACTCTGATCTGGAATCATGTGTGCATCAGTGCAACACTTGCATGCAGCTAAGTAAAGCATCTGTGGAATCGCCGCTGAGTCTGTGGTCGTGGCCATCTAAACCATGGTCCATCGACTTTGCAGGTCCCTTCCTGGGAAAGATGTTTTTAGTTGTGGTGGATGCATATTCCAAGTGGATAGAGTGTACAATCATGTCATCCAGCACATCCACAGCTACCATTGAGAGCCTTTGTGTCATGTTTGCCACTCATAGTCTCCCCGACATCATTGTAAACGACAATGGACCTTGCTTCACTCGTCTGGAGTTTCAAGAGTTCATGAAACTCAATGATATCAAACATGTGAGGTCAGCACCATTCAAACCTGCATCTAATGGACAAGCAGAGCGTGCTGTCCAAAACATCAAGCAGAGTATGAAACGTGTTTCTCAAGGTTCACTGCAGACTCGCTTGTCATTCATATTGCTTAGTTACAGGACAAGACCCCACACACTTACCGGGGTCCCCCCTGCTGAACTATTGATGAAGAGAGGTCTCAAGACCAAGCTCTCTCTTGTCCACCCTGACTTGAATGATCATGTTGAATACAGACATCAAAGTCAGCAGTGGTATCATGATTGCGCTGCTGTGTCACGCGACATTCCTGTTAACGATCCTGTGTATGTATCGAATTATGGTCAAGGTCCCAAGTGGATCGCCGGTATTGTTATGGCCAAGGAGGGTAACAGAGTGTTTATCGTCAAGCTCAACAATGGCAAACATGCAGGAAACATGTTGATTGGATAAAGCTGCGGCACACGGATGAACCGGAACAGTCTGAGGAAGACACCATCAGTGACCAACCAACCTACCCTTAGTCATCAGAGGACTCCGCTGTCATCAATGAATCTGGACTTTCAATCCCTGACATGGTCATTGCCACTCCCATCAGATCGGCTACCCAGCCCCCAGTCATAACAGACTCAGAACACTCGCCCAAGGCTGGAGTTGAACTGAGACAATCAACTCGGGAGCGGAAAGCCCCGGACTGTATCAATTTGTAAAAAGACCGTTACTAATATCTTAAAGGGGGATATTGTCATGTATGTATGCTTGGGGTTACTAGCCACCAGGTGGTGCCACTGTCGGAGGCCATTGGGCTGTACGCACGTGTGTGCGGCCCAGTATAAAAGGCAAGCCATCTTGTAATCTAATCACTTTGGGCCCGAATAAAGCAGAGCCCGGTTTGTACCTGTGTTAGTTTACAGTATTCAGTCTATCGAGTTATTACATACATAACAGATCTATCATTTCAGCCCCACTCAAAGTACGTGTTCTTGCTCCACGGAACTTATTTCTTCCTATCTCAACTCTTTTTTTTCTCCCCTTGTCCCGTCTCTTCCGACCCACATCCATAATTCTTCCGATGCCTTATACACTTTAACAGTTTCCTGGCCCGAACTTTTCACCATGGACATCCAGTCCCTCTCCATCTCCATCCCCCACCGGGATGGCCAGTGGGGCCTCCACTTATTCCCTGAATGGAGGGAGGCCTAACCAATCCCCAGCCATCACCACCCTCCACCACCTGACTGAACTTGGTCTCACATTGAACAATCTCTGTCATTTAATCTCTCCTGCCTTCCACCCTATCACAGACCTTCCCTTTTGTTCTTTCCTCCCCTCCCCCTTTCCCTGCCTCTACACTTACCTAAAACCTATTACATCGCTAACTTTCCAGATCTGACAAAAGGTCATCGACCTGAAATGTTAACTCCACAGATGCTGCCCGACCTGCTGAGCAGTTCTGGCATTTTCTCTTTTATTTGCAGAGTGCTTAGTTGGCTGTAAAGTGCTATGGGATGTCCTGATAGAAAAGATAGAGGGGCGTGGGGGGGTTGGGGGGTGGTGAAGGGTAGCTGGAGTAGCTGTACTTATTAGAGATAACATAATGACACTGGAACAAAGGGACACAGCGATCAGCAAGGCAGAAATAGAATCCATGTGGATAGAGATAAAAGATAATAAAGGATTAATCACACCAATACGGGCAGTCTACAGATCACCCAATGGTGGAAGTGAGTTGGAGGAAGAAATATGCAGACAAATTAGGGAAATGAGTAAAACACATAGAATAATAATCATGGGGGAATTTCAAATAATCCGATATTAATTGGACAGAAGAGTTAGGCAAAGGGGATAAGGGAATGGAGTTCCTACAATATGCTTTAAGATAATAATTGAGAAGGACATAAGGATAACAAAGATCAGGGTAATAGATTGGAGAAAAGACAATTTTGCAAGGTCCGAGCAAAATATATTCTGCTAAAAAAAACAAGACCAGTCTAAATACTAATGATTCACCTTGGATGAATAAAGACTGAAGGGAACAATGGAGGGTAAGGAAAGAGCCATACACTAAGTACACGGACATGGGGAGAGCATGACAAGAGAGAATACAAAGAGATTACTCGGGCCACTAACTGTGCTCAAAAAGTATTACATTCAAATTTTGACCACACAGAGTGACTGCAGCAATTATTCCCCAAAGGTGCTAAATCAAAGTGCAATTTTTCAAAGCTGTTACCTCAAGAAGACTGAGAAAAAAGGCCAGTTTATAGCCAATGACTTCAAATACGAGAAATCATTTTGTGAGGTGGTCCTCTGGTGAGCAGTCTCATCATTTGGGAGCACGCAATGCAGAATCAGTCCTTTATTCTTACTGAATGGACTCTGTGTATGGTACTGAACATACCCCTGTGTATAACACTGAACACACCCCTGTGTATAACACTGAATGCACCCTGTGTATAACACTAAATGCACCCTGTGTATAACACTGAATGCACCCTGTGTATAACACTGAACGCGCCCTGACTGCAGCTTGCAAACCCGACAATTTGGCCCTTCATGCTTGAGCTACTGCTAACTCCATGCCAGTGCAATCTATTTCAGTCACATTTTTCCCACTCTTTTTCAAAGCGTTATCTAACTCCCTCTAAAACACTCTGTGATTTACCTTATATAGCTACTTGAGCTGTATATATAGCCTTATATAGCTACTTGAGCCATGTTTTATGAAACCCTTGGGCAAATTATTTTTCAAACCTCCTTTATGCTTCCAGTCGCAATCCTAACTCTATACTCTCGTTGCCCATCACTGATCACTGGAAATATTCTTCAGTATTTAATTGGATGCCAGCTCAATTGATAGCACTCTCACCTCTGAACAGGTTCAAGCCCCACTCCCAAAATTTGAGCCTGTAATCTAGGCGGACACTCCAGGGCAGTGCTGAGGGAGCTCTGCACTGTCAGAGGTACCATCTTTTGGATGAGACGTTAAACCAAGGCCCAGTCTTCTCTCTCAGGTGAATGTAAAAGATCCCATGGCACAGTTCACCTTGCATTTGCTTGCCCCCACCGGATTCCCCGACAACAGCTCTCAGCAGGCAAACCTCCCCCTTGGGACTGCAGATTTAAACATGTTTTCTCCATCTGAAAAAGCCAGAATCTCTTTAAGAACATAAGAAATTGTAGCAGAAGTAGGCCATTTGGCCCCTTGAGCTTGCTCCGCCATTCAATAAGTTCATGGCTGATCTGATCATGGACTGAGCTCCACTTCCCTGCCCGCTCCCATAACCCTTGACTCCCTTATCGCTCAAAAATCTGTCTATCTCCGCCTTAAATATATTCAATGACCCAGCCTCCACAGCTCTCTAGAGCAGAGAATTCCAAAGATTCACAATACCTCCTCATCTCTGTTTTAAATGGGTGACCGCTTATTCGGAAACTATGCCCCCTAGTTCTAGATTCCCCCACGAGGGGAAACATCTTCTAGGCATCCACCCTGTCAAGCCCCCTCAGAATCTTATACGTTTCAATAAGATCACCTCTCGTTCTTCTCAACTCCAACGAGTATAGACCCAACCTGTTCAACCTTTCTTCATATGACAACCCCTTGAAGCAGATGCAAAATTCACAAGAAACCACCCCCTGTGTTTTGGCTCATTCGAAAGGAAATTTAATTTGGGACTATCTACCGAAAAGTTTGGAACTCTAAAGTGCTTATGGAAGAAACTATGAACTTTAATAGAATTTTAGATTTTAAAAGACAAACTCAAGGCTGTGGGTGGACCTAAAGAACTAACAGGAGATAGTCTAATTAAGTGAAGCTATCTGGGTGTGAGGACTAAGTTAACCTGTCTGGAAGAATAAGTATTTGAAAGTCCTTCTCCACAAGACATTAACATCACAAAATCACCCAGAGGTAGCTACCCATCAACATGGGTCTGGACAACCATTTTAGCATATACTTCACAAATAGGCCCAATCCAGCCTGTATGCGAAAGACTAAACACAAAAGGACATTGCAATTACCAAACTAATATTTCCATCAGGAAACAGTTTTCGAACATCAACCCACCCAGGACATATCAACTTTTAACGAGCCTGACAAAATATTACAAAGAAGAACCAAGCCCGCCAAAATTATACAAAGGATTTTGAACAGATTTGGCGGCAAGATTAGAACACTGAAATCGTATAACTGACCTCTGTTTTCAACTGAGGTTGGGTGGTTGCTAGGTAGCTACAAGGCGGCTACCACCTCAGATGACACTTTGACCAACAGTCTAGTACCACACTACACTGTGTCATCAAGACAAGGAGAGAAACCAACGCAACAGTTGTAAACTAACTTTTCCAGCCTCGAAGTCCTGAAGTCCTGAAGGAAGGAAGAACATCACCATCGCAGCAGCGACCGAGCACAGTCAACGTGTTATCAACGGAAAAACAACCGCGCTCTACCATTAACTATCAAAAGGATTGGTAAGCATTAGTCCCTGCCTGCCCTGGAGTCTAACCTAGCTAGAATTAGGTATTGGGAGGTGGGAGGTATAATTTACTGTAACCCCCTTTGACTGTGTAGTGTACGGTTCTTTATTAGAGTGGTTATAAGTTTGACCTTGTACCTTTCCTTGTACTGTCCTTTATTAGAGTGATTGTAAGTTTGGCCGTGTATGTTCTTACTAGAGTAATAAGCCTGTATTACCTTTACTGTAATAAAAACAAAGTTCTTTGCCACAAACCAGCATCCTCTGCACTTTTGTCACACCCCCCAAATAAATCCAGAGTACAGAACCCAAGGGAGTGGGAGCTATTCGAAACCGCTCAAGTTGGTCAGAAGGGAACCTGACCCCCTCATAGAGACCAGCCCCCCTTACAAAATGGCGACCATGGCAGGACTCTGGTGCAAGGGGTGTGATGTGGAGAGTGTTGGTTTGGGGTAAAGAACCAAAATAGAAGAGAGGATTTCCTCCTATGTGTATAAGAAAGTTGAATGTCACTAAAGAATGGGTGCTTAGTCTATTGCGCGCTGAGCGTCCAGCTGACGCTGCAGCCCAGTGGACAGCAAGCAAAGATCACAAAGAAGTAGTAGAGAAGGCAATCTGGTTGGACTGTCTACAGCGACAGATCCAACTCCTAGATAGAATGAATGAAACATTACAGGCAGAGTTATGGGAATGCGCAGAGAACTATCAGGAAAGGGTTATGTCAGAAGAGCTCCGTAAGCTAAAACAGGAAAGGACCCAGATAATGGAAAGGTTTAAAAACAGTCAGGACTTTTTTCAACGTCAGATTACTGAGGCCAAAAGTAATGAAAAGTTACTGCGGAAGGAAAGCATTCGTCTCACCCTACAAGTAAAAGAGCTCCAGGAAAGATTAAAAGATGTGCAAGCAGCGTATAAAGTAGCTAGCACTAATGGGTTTGAATCAGGAGATCACGGTCCTTGCCAGCAACAAATTAAAAGTTTAAACCTTGCTCTGTCCAAGATAAAAGGCATGGTATGCCAAAAAGCCCGGGTACGCCCCAGGTAAACCTGGAAGAGAAGGAAGAAACTACCAACCACCACCTGTGGCACCGGTGACTACGCCAGTGCGGGAGCAGGAGGGGCAAATCAGTTTCGGGGCGGACAGGGATAGTGAACCACCACCACCTGTAGCACCGAGTTTCAGCTCGGCTTGGCCACAGGGAGGAGAGGGAGGCGAGCCAGAACAGGGAGAGCCAGAACCAGGGCCAATGTGCCCGGTCCGGCAACAGAAGTTTGGCCCACCCACCCTTGCCGGGGGTCCAGGACCCCTGGAAAGTCAGTTTGTGGTCCCCCACACTCCCCACCAGCTTAGGCCTATGATAAGCCACCTGGGAAAGCTAACTCCAAAAGGAGACCCCTCGGTTCACTTTGTGGAAGTGGAACAGGCAGGGAATATTAATGGGTGCGATGATGCAGAAATGGCAAAGATGCTCCTCCTATCTCTAGACAGCAAATTGTACCAGTCCCTCTCTACTGAGAGCAAAAGAGGACAGAAAACACTTGCTGCCGTCCAGAAAGACATTTTAGAAGCTATGGGCTGCAATGACGGGAGTCCCTTCTCCAGAGTAGAGAAAACGGTACAGCTCACAGGAGAAACCCCACAGGTTTTCGCAGACCGACTGTGGCCGGTGTACAAAAGCGCCTGTAGTGGGGACATAGACAGAGATCACTTAAACCCGGATGAATTAGCACACTGGCTCCGAAGCCTAGTAGCTAACAGTTTACCCCGAATAAGAACTAAGGCTGAGGCCTGGTTCGACCCAAGAGATCCCCAAGCCACAGAACAGGGAGTGCTTAGGCAGCTGACCCTAGCTTACAGAAATGGCAGAGGGACAGACGAGCACCCACAAAAGGGAAGGGTTCACGAAATCCGACCGAGCCAAGATAAGAGGGAATGACGCCACGAGGGGGGCAACCCCTCCGATACAAAACGTACCTCCCTCAGGTGCGGAAAGAGTGGGCACTGGAGAAGGGATTGTAAAAATCCTTGGAAGAATAGTGCAGGAAAGAATTCTCCAACCCCTGCCCAAAAGACCGAGACAGATAAGCCAGTCCCTCCCTACTCATTTGAGACCTTTTTAACTGCGCTCCGAGCCATGTTAAATGGCCCTGGGAAGGTAGCCACTGCCACCGGTACCAAAATCCCATCTGCCCCCTCCCAACCAAAACCATGACCAGGACAGGCGCAGCCTGGCCACCTGTGTTCCCTCGTGTACGATGCGTGGGGGAGACCGACCGTACAGATGGAAGTGGAAAAGGTGAAAGGGACTTACCTGCTGGACACCGGTGCCTCAAGCACCCTCGTCTAAGCAGCTAACCCCACCGCCTCACCTCTGTCTAACAGGGTCCCCTACAGCTTGGTGGGTTTCACAGGCACTGAACAGACTGGCTTATTCTCCATTCCGCTCTCTATTCATTTAGGTACACTCCACACTAAGTGGACTTGTGTCCTGATGAAGTGGGAGCAGGAAGGGAGAGGGATCCTGGGGGCTGACTTCATCCTAGGCCACGGGATCCTAGTGGATTTAAGAAACCACTGTCTTTGGGGGTCAGTCTGCACGGGACAGGAGAGTGAGGTGATGGTTATCCCGGGAAAACAGGGAAAAGGGACGGTGTGCACCATGAAACCAAAGGAGGGTTACGACCTTGAATCACTGGTCAGTAACACCCCTGTAGAGTGCCAAGAGTATGTGAGGAAAAACCTTGTAGCTTTTGTTACTCTCAAACACGACTGCAGGAGAATAAACGGGGTCGAGGTTAGCATAGATGGGGACCCCATGACCCGACCACAGAAACAGTACAACTTCCCCAGGGAGGCGGAGGCAGACATGGAAACAGCCTTGGGTTCGCTGGTTAAACAGCGGGTACTGAGACCGATAGCAACCCATGCGAACTCTCCACTGTGGCTGGTTAACACACCGGACAACTCCTGGAGAGCCACGGTGGACTATCGAGTACTCAACCACAACATCACCGCCTGTGCACCCACTGTTGCTGCTGTCGCCTAATATGTCCTGACTATACAGTACAAATGCACACGAGGCCCATACTTGAGAGAAGGTCACTCTGTGACCAGTTATCTTTATTACCAAGACCTCAAGTGATGAAGGTGGGTGGAACTTCCCCTTTTATACCTGAAAGTCCAGGTTAGGAGTGTCTCCCACAAGTTCACCCCCTTGTGGTCAATGTTGTCACGGTGTACAACTTAGGTCAGTTTATACATGGGTTACAATGACAGTTGAATACATGACATCACCTCCCCCACAAAGTCTTATTGGGATCACAGGTTAAGTCTCTCTGGTGGTTTATGCTCCCTTGTAGAGCACCTGAGTTGGGGCTCCGGTTGTTGGGCGTTGGCCTGAGTGTCTGCTGTTTGCGGTGCCTCAAGCCTGTCCGGACTGCCCACAGTAACTGGGCTCTCCTCCACTTGGTTCCAGTGTTCGGTCACCTGTGGTGGAGTAAGCTCTATGTTGTGTTCTTCCTCTGCTTCTTCAATGGGGTTGCTGAACCTCCTTTTAATTTGATCCACGTGTTTGCGGCAGATTTGTCCATTGGTAAGTTTAACTACCAAAACCCTATTCCCCTCTTTGGCAATCACAGTGCCTGCAAGCCATTTGGGCTCTGCAGCGTAATTAAGGACAAAAACAGGGTCATTGACATTAATACATCGCACCCTCGCATTCCTGTCATGGTAGTCACATTGTGACTGACGCCTGCTCTCAACGATTTCTTTCATAGTAGGGTGTATAAGGGATAACCTGGTTTTGAGCGTCCTTTCCATTAGCAGCTCTGTGGGTGGAACCCCTATGAGCGAGTGTAGTAGGGATCTATTAGCCAACAGGAGGCGTGATAAGCGGCTTTGTATGGAACCCTCTTGAATTCTGAGCATTCCCTTTTTGCTTATCTGCACTGTTCGTTCCACCTGGCTGTTTAAGGCCGGCTTGAACAGTACCGTTCTGACATGGTTGATTCCATTGCCGGCCAAGAAGTCCTGGAATTCAATGCTTGTGAAGCACGGGCCATTGTCGCTGACCAAGACATCCGGTAGACCATGGGCGGCAACATTGCCCGTAGACTTTCTACCATGGCAGAGGATGTGCTTGAATTAAAAATGGCACACTCAATCCATTTGGCGTCTACTACAACCAAAAAATATTTTTCCAATGAAAGGACCTGTGTAGTCCACATAGATGCGTGATCATGGCTTGGCGGGCCAGGACCAGGGGCTAAAGGGGGCTTCCCTGGGTGCGTTGCTCAGCTGAGCACACGTGCTGCACCTGCGAACACCAAGTTCCAGGTCTGCATCTATCTCTGGCCACCAAACGTGTGACCTGGCAATTGTCTTCATCATGACAATGCCCGGGTGCTCATTGTGAAGTTCTCCGATAAACACCTCTCTGCCCCTCTGGGGCATGACTACTCGGTTTCCCCACAGTAGGCAATCGGCCCGAATCGAGAGTTCATCCTTGTGCCTATGAAACAGTTTAAATTCCTCAGGGCATGCCCCGTACGTGGCTGCCCAGTCCCCATTCAGGACACATTTATTATCTAAAGACAGTAGCGGGTCTTTATTTATTCAGACTTTAATCTGACGGGCTGTCACAGGTGAGCCTTCGCTTTCGAAAGCTTCAACAGCCATGACCATCTCAGTATCATGCTCAGTTGCCCCCTCAGTGGTGGCTAGTGGGAGCCTGCTGAGTGCATCAGCGCAGTTTTCAGTGCCCGGTCTGTGCCGAATTGTGTAGTCATAGGCGGCTAAGGTAAGTGCCCACCTCTGTATGCGGGCTGATGCATTCGCATTTATGGCCTTGTTGTCAGCCAAAAGGGACGTTAGGGGTTTGTGATCTGTCTCCAGCTCAAATTTCCTGCCAAATAGGTACTGGTGCATTTTTTTTTACTGCATATACACATGCTAGCGCTTCCTTTTCTACCATCCCGTAGCCCCTTTCTGCTTGGGACAGACGTCTGGAGGCATAAGCTACCGGCTGTAACTGACCATTGGCATTGACATGCTGCAACACACACCCGACTCCATAGGACGACGCATCGCCCGTTAACACAAGTTTCTTACATGGGTCATATAGCGTTAACAGTTTGTTGGAACATAACAAATTGCGTGCTCTATCAAAAGCCCTTTCCTGGCTGTCCCCCCAGACCCAATCGCGACCTTTGCGTAGGAACACGTGTAGCGGCTCTAACAGCGTGCTCAATTTGGGAAGAAAGTTACCAAAATAGTTCAGGAGCCCCAGGAATGAACGCAGCTCTGTCATGTTGCGGGGTCGAGGTGCTCTCTGGATCGCTTCTGTTTTGGATGCAGTAAGTCTGATCCCGTCTGCTGCTACCCTCCTCCCCAGGAATTCTCCCTCTGGAGCTAAGAAGACGCACTTCGCCTTTTTCAGTCGCAGCCCTACCCGATCCAGTCTGCGTAGCACCTCCTCCAGGTTGTGGAGGTGTTCTTCAGAATCGCGACCCGTGATGAGGATGTCGTCTTGAAAAACCACCGTCCTTGGAATTGACTTGAGGAGGCTTTCCATATTTCACTGAAAGATCGCGGCGGCCGAACGAATCCTGAATGGACATCTGTTATACTCAAACAACCCCTTGTATGTCGTGATGGTGGTCAGCTTCTTCGACTCACTTGCCAGCTCCTGGGTCATGTAAGCTAAGGTCAGGTACAATTTTGAAAAAAGTTTGCCACCGGACAGCGCAACAAAGAAGTCCTCTGCTCTCGGTAGCGGGTACTGATCTTGGAGTGACACCCGATTGATGGTGGCCTTGTAATCGCCACATATCCTGACCGACCCATCCGCCTTGAGCACCGGCACGATCAGGCTCGCCCAGTCACTGAATTCGACTGGCGAGATGAAGCCTTCCCTCAGCAGGCGGTCCAATTCGCATTCTATCTTTTCCAGCATCACGTACGGCACCGCTCTGGCCTTGTGGTGTACTGGCCTGGCGTCCGGGTTTATGTGGATCACTACCTTGGCTCCCATGAAAGTGCCAATGCCGGGTTGAAATAACGAGTCAAATTTGTCCAGGACCTGTGAGCATGATACTCGCTCCACAGAAGAAATTGCATTGACATCGCCCCATTTCCAGTTCATGACAGCAAGCCAACTCCTCCCCAGTAGTGCGGGACCATCCCCCAGGACAATCTAGAGTGGCAACCTGTTCTCCGAATCTTTGTGGGTCACGACTACCGTGGCGCTGCCTAGCACCGGAATTATCTCTTTTGTATATGTCCGTAGCTGTGCATCAATTGGCAATAATTTTGGCCTCCTGGCCTTGGACACAAACAACCTTTCGAACTGTTTGATACTCATCAGGGACTGGCTGGCCCCAGTGTCTTGCTCCATTAATACTGGGATGCCATTGAGGAGCACTTTCATCATTATCGGTGGCGTCCTGATATATGAACTGTATATGTGCTCCACATGAACTCGCTGAACTTCAGCTTCCAGCGATTTCTCCCAGTAGTCATTTGGCCTCGTAGGGCTTACATCGAGCCCATCCTCCTCATACATCAACCTGGCTGCAGGCTTCCTGCACATATGCACCAAGTGACCGCTGACATTGCAGTTTCTGCAGGTATATTGCTGATATCTGCAAGCTCTGGCTGTGTGTTTGCCTCCACACCTCCAGCATGAGTTGGAGGCCCCGTTGTTGGAAACAAAAGGTCCATTACCAGTTGATCATCTCTGACTGTCTCTGTAACTGTCCTTAAGCGCACCATTAACAGGTGTTGATGGCCCCATTACTGGCCGCGTTGTCCATTGCGATGACATGAATCGCCGTTCAGCTAGCCATTGTCTCTGTTGAATTCCCCCTTTAGGTTCGACTACATGCTGGGGCATGTCCAATTGCCCTTGTCTGCCTAGAGAACTGTGTGCCGCGTTAACAATGTTGACTCCCTGGTCGTTTGCCGCATTTGAGCCAAGATTTTTGTCGTACATCATTCTAGTCTCTTCCTCCCCTGAGATAAATGTCTGGGCTATCAGAGCCGCTGCTTCCAAGGTCAAGTCTTTGGTCTCAATCAGTTTCCTGAAAACTCCAGCGGCCCGATGCCCTCAATAAATAAGTCTCGCAGCATCTCTGCTCTGCATGCATCTGGGAACTTACATAGGCTCGCCAGTCGCCGGAGATCTGCCACGAAGTATGGAACGCTTTGCCCTTCTCGCCGTCGGTGCGTGTAAAACCGGTGTCTCGCCATGTGCATGCTGCTCGCTGGTTTAAAGTGTTCCCCGATCAACTTACTGAGCTCTTCTATCATCTTGTTCGCCGGCTTCTCTGGCGCTACAAGGTCCTTCATCAGGGAATACGTTCTGGATCCACAAACCGTCAGGATATGAGCCCTGCGTTTGTCGGTGAAACCCACAGATAAGTCACATGAGGAGCTGTGTACACTGGTTCAGGAGCATCTTAACCCGAGGGAGAGCGTGCTGATGGCGAGGTATCGGTTCTACACGTGCAGCGATCTGAAGGTCAGAAAGTGGCGAGCTACATCGCCGAGCTAAGGCGACTTGCAGGACAATGTGAGTTTGATGGCTACCTGGAGCAAATGTACCTTTTTGTACTGGGCATTGGCCACGAGACCATCCGACGAAAACTTTTGACTGTAGAGACATCGACCCTCAGTAAGGCCATTGCGATAGCACAGGCGTTTATGTCCACCAGTGATAACACCAAACAAATCTCTCAGCAAGTGCTAGCAATGTTCATAAATTAACTGGAACTGTGTTTGCGAGCAGAAATGTACAAGGCAGAACCCACGAGTCTGCAACTGCCAGCAGGCCTCAGGTGACCCAGATGACTCAGAGTCCACAAAAAAGGATGAATGCAAGGCAATTCACACCTTGTTGGCGTTGTAGAGGCTTCCATTCAGCCTATTCATGCCGCTTCAAAGGATATGTTTGCAAGAGCTGTGGAACAATGGGGCGCCTCCAACGAGCTTGCAAACGAGCTGCAAGCTCTGCAAAACCTGCTAACCACCTGTGGCAGAGGAAGATCGGTCCATGATGGATCAAAGCAATTTCAAGCCTCAGAGAGAGGAGGCTGAAGTACACGGGGTGCACACATTTTCGATTAAATATCCACCTATAATGCTAAATGTAAAACTGAATGGCTTACCCGTAGCCATGGAACTGGACACTGGCGCTAGCCAATCCATCATGAGTAAAAAGATGTTGAGAGACTGTGGTGCAACAAGGCATTCAGACCACCCATCCACACGAAACTGAGAACGTACACCAAAGAGCTTATCACTATCCTGGGCAGCGCCATGGTTAAGGTCACCTACGAGGGCATGGTGCACGAAGTGTCACTCAGGATTGTCCCTGGCGATGGCCCCACACTGCTTGGAAGGAGCTGGCTGGGCAAAATCTGCTGGAACTGGGATGACATCCGAGCGCTATCACATGTCAATGAGGCCTCATGTACCCAGGTTCTTAACAAATTTCCTTCCCTTTTTGAGCCAGGCATTGGAAACTTTTCTGGGGCGAAAGTACGGATCCACTTAGTCCCAGAGGCACGACAATGCGCGAGTGGTACCTTACATGATGAGGGAGAGAGTGGAAATCGAGCTGGACAGGCTGCAACACGAGGGCATCATCCCCCCAGTGGAATTCAGCGAGTGGGCCAGCCCGATTGTTCCTGTACTCAAAAGTGATGGCACAGTCATGATTTGCGGTGATTATAAAGTAACTATTAATCGTTTCTCGCTACAGGACCAATACCCGCTACCTAAGACAGACGACCTATTTGCGACGCTGGCAGGAGGCAAGACAGTCACCAAGCTCAAACTGACTTCGGCCTACATGACGCAGGAGCTGGAGGAGTCTTCGAAGGGCCTCACCTGCATCAACACGCACAAGGGACTGTTCATCTACAACAGATGCCCGTTTGGAATTCGGTCGGCTGCAGCGATCTTCCAGAGAAACATGGAGAGCCTACTCAAGTCGATACCACACACGGTGGTCTTTCAGGACGACATATTGGTGACGGGTCGGGACACTGTTGAGCACCTACAAAACGTGGAGGAGGTCCTCCAGCGATTGGATCACGTAGGACTGTGGCTGAAGAGGTTGAAATACGTCTTCATGGCAACAGAAGTGGAGTTTTTGGGGAGAAAGATCGCGGTGGATGGCATTCGGCCCACAAACGCCAAGACAGAGGCTATCAGGAACGCGCCCAGGCCATAGAACATCACGGAGCTCCAGTCGTTCCTGGGACTCCTCAACTATTTTGGTAACTTCCTACCGGGGTTAAGCACCCTTTTAGAGCCCCTACATGTGTTATTGCACAAAGGTGAGTACTGGGTATGGAGAAAAAAACAAGTAATTGCTTTTGAGAAAACCAGAAACATTTCATGCTCCAACAAGCTGCTTGTATTGTATAACCCATGTAAAAGACTTGTGCTAGCATGTGATGCGTCGTCATATGGAGTCGGGTGTACAACAAGCTAATGTTGCGGGGAAGTTGCAACCTATCGCCTATGCTTCCAGGAGTTTGTCTAAGGCCGAGAGGGCCTACAGCATGATTGAGAAAGCGGCATTAGCATGTGTGATCGGGGTAAAGAAAATGCATCAGTACCTGTTTGGCCTGTAATTTGAGCTGGAAACCGATCACAAGCCCCTCAAATCCCTGTGCGCTGAAAACAAAGGGATAAATACTAATGCCTCAGCCTGCATACAAAGGTGGGCACTCGCGCTATCAGTGTATAACAATATCATCCGCCACAGGCCAGGCACCGAGAACTGTGCGGATGCTCTCAGTCGGCTACCATTGCCCACCATGGGGGTGGAAATGGCGCAGCCTGCAAACTTGTTGATGGTGGTGCAGCCCGCAGACTTGTTCATGGTCATGGAAGCGTTTGAAAATGATAAATCACCTGTCACGGCCCGCCAGATTAGGACTTGGACCAGCTAAGATCCTCTGCTGTCCCTAGTAAAAAACTGTGTACTGCATGGGAGCTGGGCCAGCATCCCCATTGAAATGCAAGAGCTAATCAAGCCGTTCCAGCGGCGAAAGGACGAGCTGTCCATTCAGGTAGACTGCCTGTTGTGGGGTAACCGCGTAGTGCTACCAAAAAAGGGCAGGGAGACGTTCATCTCGGATCTCCACAGCACACACCCGGGTATAGTAATGATAAAAGCGATAGTCAGATCCCACGTGTGGTGGCCCGGTATCGACTCTGACTTAGAGTCCTGCGAACGGCAATGCAGCGTGTGTGCTCAGTTGAGCAACGTGCCCAGAGAGGCACCACTAAGTTTGTGGTCCTGGCCCTCCAGACCATGGTCGAGGATCCATGTCGACTCTGCGGGCCTGTTTCTCGGTAAAATGTTCCTGGTGGTGGTGGATGCTTTTTCAAAATGGATTGAATGTGAAATAATGTCGGGAAGCACCGCCACCACCACCAATGAAAGCCTGAGGGCCATGTTTGCCACCCACGGCATGCTTGACATACTGGTCAGTGACAACGGGCCATGTTTCACCAGTGCCGAATTTAAAGAATTCATGACCCGCAATGGGATCAAACATGTCACCTCGGCCCTGTTTAAACCAGCCTCCAATGGGCAGGCAGAGCGGGCAGTACAAACAATCAAACAGAGCCTTAAATGAGTCACAGAAGGCTCACTCCAAACCCGTCTTTCCCGAGTACTGCTGAGCTACCACACGAGAACCCACTCGCTCACAGGGGTGCCCCAGGCTGAGTTACTCATGAAAAGGATACTTAAAACCAGACTCTCGCTGGTTCACCCAACCTGCATGATCAGGTAGAGAGCAGGTGGCAGTAACAAAATGTAAACGATCGTCGCACCACTGTGTCATGGGAAATTGATCTGAATGACCCTGTGTATGTGCTAAACTATGGACATGGTCCCAAGTGGATCGCGGGCACGGTGATAGCTAAAGAAGGGCATAGGGTGTTTGTCGTCAAACTAGACAATGGACAAATTTGCAGAAAGCACCTGGACCAAACGAGGCTGCGGTTCACAGACTGCCCTGAACAACCCAAACCAGACACCACTTTTGTCGAGCCCACAACACACACCCAAAGGATCAACGACACCACGCCGGACCAGGAAATCAAATCCATCCCGCCCAACAGCCCAGCAAGGCCATGCTCACCTAGCATCCCTGCAGGGCCAACAACACGCCAGCCCAGCGAGGGCACAGCCAATGCACCAGAACAGACATTTGTACTGAGGCGGTCCACCAAGGAAAGAAAGGCTCCCGACCGCCTCACCTTGTAAATAGTTTACACTTTGACTTTGGGGGGGGGGGGGAGTGATGTTGTGTATCTGTAAAGCATGCACTCCCATGTTCCGCCACCAGGGAGCTCATCCCCTGGAGTCCCAAGGGATCCCAGCATCCCTTGGGAGCACTGTATATAAGCCGGCCCCTAAGGTCTGTTCCTTACTCTGGAGTGTCTTAATAAAGACTGAGGTCACTGTTACTTTAACCTCCCTGTGTGCAGCCTCATCTATGTTAGGAACACAATCGAATAGTGTAAGATTTATCTGTGTAATGATAAGTATAGATATATATTAGTTAACTGGGGTAAGGAAAGAATCTACCTGTGCAGCTGTTAAAAGAAGCACAGGCCGGGTAACACCCAGGAGTAAGAAGAGTCTACCGGTATAGCTATTAAGGAAGCACCGGTAAGGTAACAAGCAAAACGGCTGAGAGATAAATGTTAAAAGCAGGCATCAGTCCACAAGGAACTGAATAAGACAGCCAGTCAATTAAAGACTATGAGCCCAAATTGGAACTCGGTCGCCTTTGTCAAGCCAGAGAGCTTTCTCAGGGCTAGACAATCTGTTTTATGTGCCCCTACAGGAAAGAGAGCAGCATGGAAAGGATCCTGTTCTGCTCGCCCTGATAAGGATGAGCAGCAGCGACCGAGGAGACGTGGAAGAATCCCTCATTTACGGGTGTTCAGGAGGGAAAGCACCGATCGAAACCGCCGGGGGTGGCCCCCGAGACGTGGAAGAACTCGCCGTTTATGCCCACGAGGGAAGATGGCCGGAGTGGCTGGGATCTAATTCTACCCGCTACTCCAGCCAGGAAGGTTTTACCTACGGGGAGGCCTCACTTCTATGCCCCCGGATGCAGATCATCGCTGCCCGAATCAGTGTTACAGAGGGAAAGCGTGTGTGTTTGACTTGCAAAGGGAACATTCCCCTGGGAAGATGGTGGTGGCTCAGAAAACTCAGCAAGGACGCATGGGACCAGGAATTGGACTGGGAAAGACTCGGTCATGATACGTACCGCACCATCATGGGGACACGGGGAGGAGTGACAGTGTGTTGGGACAAATGGTGGGAATCTGAACAGGGAACTAATGTTTGCATGTGGGGATCAGAGAGTATTTGTCCCGCAGGCATATCAATCGCCTTTGTCAGGCAATGGCAAGATGAAGGGGAAGGGATGGGGTGGGATTCTAGCTTCCACGGGTGCGTGGTCCCACACTCCCCACTCCCAATTAATGCCACCGAACTAAGAGCACACATTAAGAAACCCCTGCCCACAACCCCGCCAATACACACAGTAATAGAAAGGTGTCCTACCACCACCAAGGGACCTGGGAACGGATTAGTATTGGTACCGGCTGAAAAGGTGTTATACCAGGGGGTACATTATGCAGTAGCTTCAGTAATATTAAACCTTACCAAGATACCTACCTGCATGGTGTCCGAAGGAAACAGAGCTGCTATACCAGGCCCTACTTAGAGACATGTTCAAGAAATTTTATGAGTTAGACTTTGGAAATGTAGACAAAGCAGACCTATACACCCTAAACGCTAAGAACACCATGAGCTCAGGGAGACCTAGAAGAGGAATCATAAACGATGTTTTCACTATCTACAATACAGCTTCCTCTGTAATAAATAGCCTAGATGACATAGAACTGCAAACACAGATAAACAGTTTAAAGATCCAATTGAGAAAAATCCTAAAACAGGAGAACACCGTAGTAGGTTCAGAACTACACGAGGACCAGGCTATGACTGTCCATTTAAAAGAAATAGTGGCTGAGCTGGAAAAACATGCACAGACAGTGAATGCACACATACGGGAGGATAGAAACGCTTCTGACCAGGCTGCACAGAACGAGGTGTGCGTGCTGTATGGGGCATGGTTGTTGGGCGAGGGCCGCAACAACCTGGAGAATTTAAAACAAGGTGTAATCCTCTCTTGGATCAGGAACAAGCACCTCGCAGCCCTCCACCCATACAGCAATTCACTAAGCCCGTGCCAGCTCCGCCTAGCCTCTGAAGCCTACCCTGTCCCAGTAGACTGTGGGAAATCTAACCACACTATTATGGGGATAGTATTAAGGATGCCGGTCATGGGTGGGACAGCCCGACCCACACCGGTATACCGGGTGGAGAACATTGGAGTTATTCAGGGAGGTGCACACAGTCATTTCACAGCGGTCCCACCCTATGTCATTAAAGTGGGAGCACGCTGTAACGGGTACTGACCTCTCCGGGTGCCGGAGCCAGGGTGCACACGTAATATTGTGTCTTCAGGACTTGAGTGCCCATTCTAAGTCACAGTGTGGGTTTAAAGCTGCTGGTGCACAGCCTATTAACTGCACCATGGAAGTAATGGCACAAGCCCATGTCCCTCCACAGGTAACATACATAGGAGGTGGGACATAGTGTGTCACCACCAGTGCACCCCACTACCAACATGGACATTTCTGGTGTCCGGTTAGTGACAGCAGTCTTTGCTTCAAACCTGAGGCATCAGTTCAAGGGGCCCAGGAACGGATTGTCCCCATTCCTGAACCCTCCACTGTCCACTTCACTGTGAAGGAAAACATTACAAACCTGCAGGATGATGTTATACATTTTGGCTATGCAATTCCCCCTCTACCCGAACATCTCACTGCTCTGCTAAAAGCTGTAATTATCTCACAAAAATACTTCTACACTCTAGAACATAAAACCATTGAGTTAGGGAAAAAGATTCTTGAGATCACCATTCCGCCTTGGTGGGACCTTTTCAGAACTATAGAGGTCCAAGTCTGGATCCGAATTGCTTCCCACATGTTAGTTATTTGTCAACTCGCAATTATACTTTACTTATGGTGTCTCACTTGCCGAGTGAAACGCAGAGACTGTCAGGTCAGGCACCAAAGGGTGCTGTACGCTCCTTGGCCGAACTTGGGAATCGCGCAGAGAGGGGTGACACCATACTATCATGTTAATTTGTGTTTGATTTTACCTGCTGTAAACTGCAACATCGCGAGTGTTGTAAGAGTGTTACTTAAATGTTTTGACTATGTACCTTTATTTTACTGAACTTAAAACATGTTTGACTATGGACCTTTATGCTATTTAAGAATATCTTACTATGTGCTTTGTTTTACTTTACTTGAAGTTGTGTATGACTGTATACCGTCATGTTACTGTGAAAACCGAGTAAAAGAGGGACATCATAACCCCTCTATGCTATAACCGAATTGTAATGACTGTATTCGCCTGTATATTGCATTGCATTTCAACAGGGGATGCAGGGTAATGTTTAGCTAGTATAAATGCAGGGAAGGTTGACTCTCGGGAGCAGGAATTTTGCTTACCTTGATTGACACTCAAGAGTGTGGAGTGTCAACAGGGGGGAATGAAGGAATGCAAAATTCACCAGAACTCCCCCTGTGTTTGGGCTCATTCGAAAGGAAATTTAATTTGGGACTATCTACCGAAAAGTTTGGAACTCTAAAGTGCTTATGGAAGAAACTACAAACTTTAATAGAATTTTGGATTTTAAAAGACAAACTCAAGGCTGTGGGCGGACCTAAAGAACTAACAGGAGACAGTCTAATTAAGTGAAGCTATCTGGGTGTGAGGACTAAGTTAACCTGTCTGGAAGAATGAGTATTTGAAAATCCTTCTCCACGAGACATTAACATCACAAAATCACCCAGAGGTAGCTACCCATCAACATGGGTCTGGACAACCATTTCAGCATATACTTCACAAAGAGGCCCAATCCAGCCTTTATGCGAAAGACTAAGCACAAAAGGACATTCCAATTACCAAACTAATATTTCCATCAGGAAACAGTTTTCGAACATCAACCCACCCAAGATATATCAACTTTTAACGAGCCGGACAAAATATTACAAAGAAGAACCAAGCCCGCCAAAATTATACAAAGGATTTTGAACAGATTTGGCGGCAAGATTAGAACACTGAAATCATATAACTGACCTCTGTTTTCAACTGAGGTTGGATGGTTGCTAGGTAGCTACAAGACTGCTATCACCTCAGATGATACTTTGACTGACAGACTAGTACCACACTACACTGTGTCATCAAGACAAGGAGAGAAACCAACGCAACAGTTGTAAACTAACTTCTCCGGCCTCGAACTCCTGAAGTCCTGAAGGAAGGAAGAACATCACCATCGCAGCAGCGACCGAGCACAGTCAATGCGGTATCAAGGGAAAAACAACCGCGCTCTACCATTAACTATCAAAAGGATTGGTAAGCATTAGTCCCTGCCTGCCCTGGAGTCTAACCTAGCTAGAATTAGGTATTGGGAGGTGGGAAGTATAATTTTACTGTAACCTCCTTTGAATGTGTAGTGTACGGTTCTTTATTAGAGTGGTTATAAGTTTGACCTTGTACCTTTCCTTGTACTGTCCTTTATTAGAGTGATTGTAAGTTTGGCCTTGTATTTTCTTACTAGAGTAATAAGCCTGTATTACCTTGACTCTAATAAAAACAAAGTTCTTTGCATCAAACCAGTGCCCTTTGCACTTTTGTCACACCTCCCGAATAAATCCAGAGTACAGAACCCAAGGGAGGGGGAGCGATTTGAAACCACTCAAGTTGGTCAGAAGGGAACCTGACCCCCTCATAGAGACCAGCCCCCTCTTACACCCTTCATCTCAGGAATCAACCCGACATTTAACATTAAATAACAAAAGTAGAGGACAACCCAGGTTCTCTGGTTCTGGTCTTCTGGACAAGGTGAGAGAGTTTGTCATGGTCTACATTATCTGCTCCCTTTAGAATCCTAAAAACAGCAATCATATCATCTCTTTTCCAATGAGACTATGCCCAATTTACATCATTGCTCCTCCTAATACAATCCATCCTTCCCCTCAATCATTCTGGTTGCTGTCTGCTGCATCCTTCCAATAGCTGCCATATTCCATGGCATTAGCTGTGGCTACCTCCACACAACTCTTCTTCCTTCATGAGCCGTGAGGACTTCCACTCCATCAACACGCAGATTTCTTGTCAAATCAAATGCCCAATTTCCATTTCAAAGCACTCCAGGGTTCCAGGACTATTGAGGCCAGTGCGTGTGCAAGGCTGTCACTTTGGGGACCTGTGCTCAGCACTCAGGCTCCCCACCACAATCGGACACCCCGCCAAGCCCCCGTCGCTTCGAGCCGTGCAGTATAATGTGGATAAATGTGAGGTTATCCACTTTGGTGCCAAAAACACGAAGCCAGAATATTATTTGAATGGTGGCAGATTAGGAAAAGGGGAGGTGCAACGAGACCTGGGTGTCATGGTTCATCAGTCACTGAAAGTTGGAATACAGGTACAGCAGGTGGTAAAGAAGGCGAATGGTATGTTGGCCTTCATAGTTAGGGGATTTGAGTATAGGAGCAGGGAGGTCTTACTGCAATTGTACAGGGCCTTGGTGAGGCCTCACCTGGAATATTGTGTTCAGTTTTGGTCTCCTAATCTGAGGAAGGACGTTCTTGCTATTGAGCGAGTGCAGACTGATTCCAGGGATGGCTGGACTGACATATGAGGAGAGACTGGATCGACGAGGCCTGTATTCACTGGGGCTTAGAAGAATGAGAGGGGATTTCATAGAAACATATAAAATTCTGACGGGACTGGACAGGTTAGATGCAGGAAGAATGTTCCCGATGTTGGGGAAGTCCAGAACCAGGGACATAGTCTAAGGATAAGGGGTAAGCCATTTGAACATAAGAACATAAGAACATAAGAATTAGGAACAGGAGTAGGCCATCTAGCACCTCGAGCCTGCTCCGCCATTCAACAAGATCATGGCTGATCTGGCCGTGGACTCAGCTCCACTTACCCACCCGCTCCCCGTAACCCTTAATTCCCTTATTGGTTAAAAATCTATCTATCTGTGATTTGAATACATTCAATGAGCTAGCCTCAACTACTTCCTTGGGCAGAGAATTCCACAGATTCACAACCCTCTGGGAGAAGAAATTCCTTCTCAACTCGGTTTTAAATTGGCTCCCCCATATTTTGAGGCTGTGCCCCCTAGTTCTAGTCTCCCCGACCAGTGGAAACAACCTCTCTGCCTCGATCTTGTCGATCCCTTTTGTTATTTTAAATGTTTCTATAAGATCACCCCTCATCCTTCTGAACTCCAACGAGTAAAGACCCAGTCTACTCAATCTATCATCATAAGGTAACCCCCTCATCTCCGGAATCAGCCTAGTGAATCGTCTCTGTACCCCCTCCAAAGCTAGTATATCCTTCCTTAAGTAAGGTGACCAAAACTGCACATAGTACTCCAGGTGCGGCCTCACCAATACCCTATACAGTTGCAGAAGGACCTCTCTGCTTTTGTACTCCATCCCTCTCGCAATGAAGGCCAACATTCCATTCGCCTTCCTGATTACCTGCTGCACCTGCAAACTAACTTTTTGGGATTCATTGCACAAGGACCCCCAGGTCCCTCTGCACCTCAGCATGTTGTAATTTCTCCCCATTCAAATAATATTCCCTTTTACTGTTTTTTTTCCCACGGTGGGTGACCTCACACTTTCCGACATTGTATTCCATCTGCCAAACCTTAGCCCATTCGCTTAACCTATCTAAATCTCTTTGCAGCCTCTCTGTGTCCTCTACACAACCCGCTTTCCCATTAATCTTTGTGTCATCTGCAAATTTTGTTACACTACACTCTGTCCCCTCTTCCAGGTCATCTATGTATATTGTAAACAGTTGTGGTCCCAGCACCGATCCCTGTGGCACACCATTAACCACCGATTTCCAACCCGAAAAGGACCCATTTATCCCGACTCTCTGCTTTCTGTTAGCCAGCCAATTCTCTATCCATGCTAATACATTTCCTCTGACTCTGCGTACCTTTATCTTCTGCAGTAACCTTTTGTGTGGCACCTTATCAAATGCCTTTTGGAAATCTAAATACACCACATCCATCGGTACACCTCTATCCACCATGCTCGTTATATCCTCAAAGAATTCCAGTAAATTAGTTAAACATGATTTCCCCTTCATGAATCCATGCTGCGTCTGCTTGATTGCACTATTCCTATCTAGATGTCCCACTATTTCTTCCTTAATGATAGTTTAAAGCATTTTCCCCACTACAGATGTTAAACTAACCGGCCTATAGTTACCTGCCTTTTGTCTGCCCCCCTTTTTAAACAGAGGGGTTACATTAGCTGCTTTCCAATCCGCTGGTACCTCCCCAGAATCCAGAGAATTTTGGTAGATTATAACGAATGCATCTGCTATAACTTCCGCCATCTCTTTTAATACCCTGGGATGCATTTCATCAGGACCAGGGGACTTGTCTACCTTGAGTCCCATTAGCCTGTCCAGCACTACCCTCCTAGTGATAGTGATTGTCTCAAGGTCCTCCCTTCCCACATTCCTGTGACCAGCAATTTTTGGCATGGTTTTTGTGTCTTCCACTGTGAAGACCGAAGCAAAATAATTGTTTGAGGTCTCAGCCATTTCCTCATTTCCCATTATTAAATCCCCCTTCTCATCTTCTAAGGGACCAACATTTACTTTCGTCACTCTTTTCCGTTTTATATATCTGTAAAAGCTTTTACTATCCGTTTTTATGTTTTGCGCAAGTTTACCTTCGTAATCTATCTTTCCTTTCTTTATTGCTTTCTTAGTCATTCTTTGCTGTCGTTTAAAATTTTACTAATCTTCTATTTTCCCACTAACCTTGGCCACCTTATACGCATTGGTTTTTAATTTGATACTCTCCTTTATTTCCTTGGTTATCCACGGCTGGTTATCCCTTCTCTTACAGCCCTTCTTTTTCACTGGAATATATTTTTGTTGAGCACTATGAAAGAGCTCCTTAAAAGTCCTCCACTGTTCCTCAATTGTGCCACCGTTTTGTCTGTGTTTCCAGTCTACTTTAGCCAACTCTGCCCTCATCCCACTGTAGTCCCCTTTGTTTAAGCATAGTATGCTCGTTTGAGACACTACTTTCTCACCCTCAATCTGTATTACAAATTCAACCATACTGTGATCACTCATTCCGAGATCACTCATTTGGGACTGAGATGAGGAGAAACTTCTTCACTCAGAGAGTTGTTAACCTGTGGAATTCCCTACCGCAGAGAGTTGTTGATGCCAGTTCATTGGATATATTCAAGAGGGTGTTAGATATGGCCCTTACGGCTAAAGGGATCAAGGGGTATGGAGAGAAAGCAAGAAAGGGGTACTGAGGTGAATGATCAGCCATGATCTTATTAATTGGCGGTGCAGGCTCGAAGGGCAAAATGGCCTACTCCTGCACCTATTTTCTATGTTTCTATGTTTCTATGAGCCGATACAGGGAACGGTGTGCTAAACCTGCTGAGATGTCACATGACAGCAGTCACAGTTTTAAGTGGCGGTAACAGGGGAGGTGGAGGGGTGGCGAGTGTTGGGGTCGGTAGGAGGTTAAAGAATTAAAAACTGAAGCCCGACCCTAACCCGCCCACATCCGGTTTTAAGTGAAGTGTGAAGCCGGCGGATCACCCAGTCTCAGCTAACAGTGAGGCTGGCCTGCCTCATGGTGATCCTCCATTTTGGATTAACTCTGACTGGTCAGGTTTGTGTGCCTCGGGAAACCCACCAGCTAAAGGAAGGTGCGGGCTGCTACATTCCTGAGGTCGGAGCCTGTCCTGGATCCAGCATTCCTGCCTTACCCACCCACCACGATCGGACCCCCCCCCCCGAGGTCCATGATCCCCCCGGGCCGAGACCTCCAATCCCCCCCCCCAAGAACCTCCCATCACGCCCCACCCCTAAGCTCCCCTCCCCTCCCCAATGCCGCTGATCACCTTCCCAGCTTCCCTCCACCAGTCCTGATGCTCCTCCGGCCTCCCCCTCCCCCGTTGTTCCTCTGGCCCCCAGTCGTCCTCCAGCTCCTGAACCTCCCCTCCCCAATGCTCCTCCTGCGGCCCCCGACCACACCTGCACCCCTCCCTCTACCTACCCGCCCGCAGCCAGCCAGCCACTCCATCAGGCTTTGAAATGCTAATCAGGCCCTGCCATTAAAGTCGGCAGGGACAGCAGGAAACCCGGGTCTTCCAACTGTTTTCTCGGCCACCTGCCCCACCGCCCCTCTCCCTCCGCTCCCGACCCGATCCTGACCTGCCTGCAGATTAAACTTCCAGCCAATGTGTAACTTGCTACCTAAGGTGGGGGGGCTCTGCTTTCTGCAGGCTGCGCACACAGTCCCAGTCAGGTGCTGGTCAACATTCATACATCTCCTTCCAGGCCCTCAGGGTGGCTGGCACTGCATTGACCCCATCGGCCACAGGAGGGTGGCCTTGGGGGCCAAAGATGATAAACCTCCCTTGCTTCACTTTTTATTTATTCAGGTGAGGTGGGCAAGGCCGACATTGATTGTCCAGTACTAGTTGCTCTGATTGGTTGGGTTTCTCGGCCTCCCCAGAGGGCAGTTGAGAGCCATTTACATTGGTGTGGGACGGGAGTCACATACAGGCCAGGCCCTGTGAGGACAGCAGGTTTCCTGCCCTTTACCACAGCTGGGGGATCACTTGCTCTCTCAGGAAGCAGGAGAAAACTGAGCAGCTGTTCTCCTTGTTCCAACCTGTTGTACAGAGCAGCAATAGCCTTGTGCTATCCTTTGTCTCCTCCGACACTAAGCCTCAGCACACTGAGTGCTCCACTGCTCCCCACCTCACATATTGAGAACCTGGAATTCCATCCGCCATCTCAAAATGACCTGCGCATCCCATAATACCAGCGTACCAGATCTCCACACCAACCCACCTCCCCTCCCTGATCCCCCTCACCCCCTCCCCCCACCCCAGCCCCTCCCTCCCCCAACCCCCCACCCTCGCACCCCCTGCCCCCGCCCTTCCCCCCAGCCCAGCCCCCACCCTCTGCCCCCTGCTCCCCCTCCCCCTCACCAGCTCCCGCCCCTCCTGCTCCCCGCACCCCCAACCCCTGCCCCCCTCCCCCTACCCTAGCCCCCACCCCCCTGCACCCCTGCACCCCCAGCCCCTGCTTCCCGCTCCCCCTCCCCCACCCCAGCCCGCCTCCCCTGCCCCCCCACCTCAGTCTCCGCACCCCCGCACCCCCCGCCCCACCACGCTCCCCCTCACCCCAGCCCCCGCCAACCCCAGTTTTATTTCCTGGTCAAGCATTGGCTTTGTGGAAAATATTATTGTTTGGATTTAAGGTTTTAGGGGAAGAAATGCTGCCACTATTAGGCCCTATGCAGGCCTGGGGAAGTTTAAACAGTGGGAGGGGGAGATTGGGGGGTGGAGAGGTGTCGGAAGGCAACAGATGGCAAGGATAAAGTTGTTTGGCAGGGAGCTCCCTCAGGAGCTGCCACCCGGCGGCCATCTTGCAGAGGAGTACAGTACAGTAGACACCTCAAATCGCTGGAGAAATACCACCAACGATTTCTCCACAAGATTCTGCAAATCCCCTGGGAGGACAGATGCACCAACGTTAGCGTCCTTGACCAGGCTAACATCCCCAGCATTGAAGCACTGATCACACTTGATCAGCTCCGCTGGGCGGGCCACATTGTTCGCATGCCTGACACAAGACTCCCAAAGCAAGCGCTCTACTCGGAACTCCTTCATGGCAAACGAGCCAAAGGTGGGCAGCGGAAACATTACAAGGACACCCTCAAAGCCTCCCTGATAAAGCACAACATCCCCACAGACACCTGGGAATCCGTGGCCAAAGACCGTCCTAAGTGGAGGAAGTGCATCTAGGAGGGCGTTGAGCACCTCGAGTCTCATTGTCAAGAGCACGCAAAAACCAAGCGCAGGCAGCGGAAGGAGCATGCGGCAAACCTGTCCCACCCACCCCTTCCCTCAACCGCTGTCTGTCCCACCTGTGACAGGGACTGTGGCTCTCGTATTGGACTGTCCAGTCACCTAAGAACTCATTTTTAGAGTGGAAGCAAGTCTTCCTCGATTCCGTGGGACTGCCTAAGACATGACATGACATGACATTGTTTGGAACAAATATTTGTTGCTATTAATTTAAATTCTTTATAAAATGTCTGTTACAAACCCAACATAAATAATTTACCAGATTAAAAATGAATCCACCCATTCAGTTGTCTCCAGCAATATAAATACTTCAGATTGATGGTTAACAAACCTCATGCAGTGTGTAAGTGGCGGAGCTCATGCCTGGGACTCGCACAAATATACAGACCTGAGTGTAAATATTAACTGGCTGCCTGAATTCATTCACGTCAGAGCAGGTTATGATACTTTGCCAACAGCACGGGTTACCCAGTCCCTGTAAATACTCACTACTGCTCTCCCTGATCACTGTGACCCTGTGAATACTCAACATCACTAAAACAGAATATCTGATCATTATCACATTGTGGAATCTTGCGAAACTTGACTGCTGCGTTTCTTACATTACAACCGTGACTACACTTTACAAGTACTTCATTGGCTGTAAAGCACTTTGGGACATCCTGAGGTCATGCAAGGCGCTATAGAAATTAAAGTTCTTTCTTCTACAACTATTTTAGGTGCACCTGTAAAACAATCAATCATTAAATCCAGTGCCCCCTGATTAAAGGGGGGCACTAAAACCGACAAAGTTAAACAAATTAAACTTTAGACATTAAGCGGTCAAATTAAAATTTGGTTACCGGGGGTGATGATGCACTCCAGTCCCACCAGTGCCCACCTCTCGCACTGTGCGCTCCCTCTCCAGGGACACCCTGGCTCGGATGTAACCTGGAAGAGAGGCAGGCAGTCGGGCTGAATGACCCCCTTCTTTCTTCTACATTCTTTACCCTGACTCACTTGCTCCAGTGTCACGGCAAGGGTTAACTCTTCTCACAATGATGCAACAATGATCCTTGTGTGTTGTTGGGACAATTTCAGTCTGCTTTCCGAATGTGCAGGCATTGTCTCGAGGACACCTTGCCATTCTGCTGCCTTTGCTTTCTGCCCAGGATGGCGAGGGCAGAGTGCGGGGCACTGCAGACCCTGCCACCCAACGGCAACTTGTGCCAAATCCTTGGCTGCCCTACGCAACGGCACAGACCCCAGGTGAGTCTGGGAGTTGCAGCCTCGGCTGATTCACCGTTTGGGGAGGGGAGGGCGGGGTGCAAGGATAGGCAAGTATGTTCCTCGGCCGTATGGAATGAATGCAACAGTCGAAGGCCTGAGTCACATCTTCTGTGTTCCCCAGGAGCAATCTGCAGCAGCTGGCACCACTGCAGTCCCACAGGAGGGACTTGCAGGAATGTCGAGTGCTACCAGAGTCCCAAAGGACAGAGCAAATGAGTTTAGAACAAACAGTCATCACGAATGCCGTCACTGACGCCAGCAGACTACCACTTACAGGCATCTGTTGCCCAATTTAATAAGACTGTTTGGAAAGAGCCGTGACTGAGCTTCAAGCTCCCGGGAGACATCAGCGAGATTGATCTCATGTCTTGGCTCTTGGGCCCTGGCATGTGGCAGGAGAAGGCTGGATGAGTATTCCTCTGGCTTGTCCATATTGGCCCCAGTCCACCCAGGCCCCTCAAAGGATTGATAAAGTGCCAGGAATTGGGCAAGCGTTGGCACCCAGTGGACATGGCTTCATCTGGTCCAGGTTCATCTCATGCCACTGCACCCCATGGGTCAAGGCCATTGCCACCCCAATAGTGCCCAATTGATAAAAGAAGCGGCGAGTGGCGGCCCCCGGACGCGTGGAGGCAGGTCACTTCAGGGAGCAGTGCGAGCCGGTGCGGTAGGGCAACGGCAGTGAAGAATGACGTCAGTAAGGTCCAGGTCGGTGATTGGAGCGTGGGCAGATGCAGCAGGAGCGGCGAGATCGGGCGAAGGAGCGGCGAGAGACTGTGGAGGAATGTGATCGAGGCCCAGGGGAGGCATGAGTTGGGGGCCAGGGGCCAGTGCCAGCACGGGCCGGCCAAACTAGTGCGATATGTGTGCGCACTCGGTCCATGTAGCAGAGCTAGTCTCCAGTCGTCTTGTTAATCCTTGCCACTGGACCAAGACCTAGCTCTGTCAAGCCCGTGTGGTGGCTGGTGTGCAACGGCCACCACACGTTAAAAAAATCCACGCACAGACATCTTCCACCCTTCAGGATGTAGCTCGGGTTCTTCATTCGAAACACCTGTGAACTCATCCTTTTTTTGGCGTGGAAGCAAGTCGTTTTGAGGGACTGCCTATGATGATGAGTGCCCAACCCAACAGCAGCCTGGCACCACTCAGGTACTACTTGGACACAACCTTAGAACAGGTGGTAGGTGATATAGCTTACAAGGAGCGGGCAGTGATTGGGTTTAGGGCACACAATGAATGTAAAAAGCACACAAATCTTAATTTTTTACTCCCCTTAGTGTGGACCGTATTTGTTGGGTTGGGCCATGAGAGGGTAATAATGCTGGGAGGGGGCTGAGTGATGCAGGATCAGCTCCAGTCCAGTCAATGTGTGGCATGGTCCTGGGGAACAATTGCTTTTATAGCAAGGTAAAGTCAGTCAGTGGCAGAGTGTGCCCATCACTGCTAGCAGTCCTGGTTCACAGGCCCCTGCACTAATCTCTGTGTATCCAGGTACAACAAGCAAATAGGAAGGCAAATGGCATGTTGTCCTTTATTGCAAGGGGGTTGGAGTATAAGAGTAAGCAAGTCTTGCTACAATTGTACAGGGCCCTGGTGAGACCACACCTGGAGTACTGCGCACAGTTTTGGCTTCCTGATCTGAGGAAGGATATACTTGCCTTGAAGGCGGTGCAACGGAGATTCACCAGATTGATTCCTGGGATGAGAGGGTTGTCCTATGAGGAGAGATTGAGTAGGTTGAGTCTATAGTCTGGAGTTTTGAAGAATGAGAGGCGATCTCATTGAAACATAAGATTCTGAGGGGGATTGACAGGGTAGATGCTGAAAGGTTGTTTCCCCCGGGCTGGAGAGTCTAGAACCAGGGGTCATTGTCTCAGAATAAGGGGTCGGCCATTTAGGACTGAGATGAAGTGGAATTTCTTCACTCCGAGGGTGGTGAATCTGTGGAATTCTCTGCCACAAAGGGTTGTGGATGCTGAGTTATTGAGTATATTTAAGGGTGAGATAGTTAGATTTTTGGACTCTACAGAATCAAGGGATATGGAGATCGGGCGAGAAAGATCAAAGATCAGCCATGACCTTATTGCATGGTGGAGCAGGCTAGAGGGGCCGTATTGGCTTATTCCTGCTCCTAATTCTTATGTTCTTATGTTTTTGTATCACCTCCCCTTCCTCCTGTTCCTCCTCCTCTTCATGCAGCCCACAGGCCTCCTCTGTATCCTCCTCCTCCATGTTCACTCCTTGCTGGATGGCAGCGTTGTGTAGCAGTGGTGAGTTTGGAGACCTTACCTGGACTGTGGAGCAGTGCCCAGCAGAGCTGCTCAATCAATGGAACCATTGCTTTAGCATTGGCCGTGACCTGGGTGGTGACCCCACAGGGCCTCATTGTGTCAGTGCTCTGCTGTGGATGGGGGTTACTAATCGTGATCATCAACCATGGCTGCAGAGGGAAGCCCTGATCTCCCAACAGCCATCAGCTCATTCTCTCATGGTCCTTAAACAATGCAGGCACCATGCACTGCTGCAGGAGGAGAGCATCATGGGATTTGCCAGGATAATGCGCACTGAAGGACAGGATCACATCATAGAAACATAAGGACATAAGAAATAGGAGCAGGAGTAGGCCATACAGCCCCTCGAGCCTGCTCCGCCATTCAATAAGATCATGGCTGATCTGATCATGGACTCAGCTCCACTTCCCTGCCCGTTCCCCATAACCCCTTAATCCCTTATCGCTTAAGAAATTGTCTAAGTCTGTCTTAAATTTATTCAATGACCCAGCTTCCACAGCTCTCTGAGGCAGCGAATTGCACAGATTTACAACCCTCTGAGAGAAGAAATCCCTCCTCATCTCAGTTTTAAATGGGCGGCCCCTTATTTTAAGATTATGCCCCCTAGTTCTAGTCTCCCCTATCATTGGAAACATCCTCTCTGCATCCACCTTGTCGAGTGTTCTCATAATCTTATACATTTCAATAAGATCGCCTCTCATTCTTCTGAATTCCAATGAGTAGAGGCCCAACCTACTCAACCTTTCCTCATAAGTCAACCCCCTCATCCCCGGAATCAACTGAGTGAACCTTCTCTGAATTGCCTCCAAAGCAAGTATATCCTTTCTTAAATATAGAAACCAAAACTGTATGCAGTATTCCAGGTGTGGCCTCACCAATACCCTGTATAACTGTAGCAAGACTTCTCTGCTTTTACACTCCACCCCCTTTGCAATAAAGGCCAACCTTCCATTGGCCTTCCTGATCACTTGCTGTACCTGCATACTAACCTTTTGTGTTTCATGCACCAGGACCCCCAAGTCCCACTGTACTGTAGCATTTTGCAATCTTTCTCCATTTAAATAATAACTTGCTCTTTGATTTTTTCTGCCAAAGTGCATGACCTCACACTTTCCAACATTATACTCCATCTGCTAAATTTTTGCCCACTCACTTAGCCTGTCTATGTCCTTTTGCACGTTTTTTGTGTCATCCTCACACATTGCTTTTCCTCCCATCTTTGTATTGTCAGCAAACATACAGCACAGAAGGAGGCCTTTCGGCCCATCATGCCCAGGGTGCATCCTTGAACGGGCTGTCCGATTAGTCCCACTCCCCTGGTCTTTCCCCATAGCTCTGCAAATGTTATCTTTTCAAGTATATATCCATCCACATATGCAATCCAGATCATAACAACTTGCTGTGCACAAAAACGTCTCCTAGTCTACCCCCTGTTTTTTTTTTACCCAATTATCTGCAATCTGTGTCTTCTGCTAACCAACTGTCTGGCAGTGGAACAGTTTCTCCTTACTCTCTCAAAGTTATGATCAAAACTATTAAATCTCCCCTTAACCATCCCTGCTGTCTCACTGGTATCTCTTCCTGTTCATGCCGACTTTCATCGACATATGCTACCCAGATGCCCTGGATTCATGTGAATCTTTACTTTTATTCATTCCTGGATGTGGGCGTCGCTGGCAAGGCCAGTATTTATTGCCCATCCCTAACTGCCCTTGAGAAGGTGGTGGTGAGCTGCCTTCTTGAACCACTGCAGTCCGTGAGGTGAAGGTGCTCCCTCAGTGCTGTTAGGGAGGGAGTTCCAGGATTGTGACCCAGCGACGATGAAGGAACGGCTGATAAATTTCCAAGTCAGGATGGTGTGTGACTTGGAGGGGAACGTGGAGGTGATGGTGTTCCCATGCACCTGCTGCCCTTGCCCTTCTAGCTGGTAGAGGTCGCGGGTTTGGGAGATGCTGTTGAAGAAGCCTTGGCGCGTTGCTGCAGTGCATCTTGTATATGGTACACACTGCAGCCACGGTGCGCCGGTGGTGGAGGGAGTGAATGTTGAAGGTGGTGGGTAGCGTGCTGATCAAGTGGGCTGCTTTGTCCTGGATGGTGTCGAGCTTTTAGTGTTGTTGGAGCTGCACTCATCCAGGCAAGTGGAGAGTGTTCCATCACACTTCTGACTTGTGCCTTGTAGATGATGGAAAGGCTTTGGGGAGTCAGGAGGTGAGACACTCGCCGCAGAATACCCAGCCTCTGACCTGCTTTTGTTGCCACAGGATTTATGTAGCTGGTCCAGTTAAGTTTCTGGTCAATGGTGACCCCCAGGATGTTGATGGTGGGGGATTCGGTGATGGTAATGTGTTGAATGTCAAGGGGCGGTGGTTAGATTCTCGCTTGTTGGGGATGGTCATTGCCTGGCACTTGTGTGGCGCGAATGTTACTTGCCACTTATCAGCCCAAGCCTGAATGTTGTCCAGGTCTTGCTGCATGCGGGCATAGACTGTTTCATTAGGAGTTGCGAATGGCACTGAACACTGTGCAATCATCAGCGAACATCCCCACTTCTGACCTTATAATGGAGGGAAGGTCATTGATGAAGCAGCTGAAGATGGTTGGGCCTAGTACACTGCTCTGAGGAACTCCTGCAGTGAAGTCCTGGGGCTATGATTGGCCTCCAACCACCACAACCATCTTCCTCTGTGCAGCCAGTGGAGAGTTTTCCCTTTGATTCCCATTGACTTCAGTTTTGCTAGGGCTCCTTGATAGCACACCCAGTCAAATGCTGCTTTGATGTTAAGATGAAAGCTCACGGGGTTAGGGGTAATATATTAGCATGGATAGAGGATTGGCTACCTAACAGAAAACAGAGAGTCGGGATAAATGGGTCATTTTCCGGTTGGCAAACAGTAACTAGTGGGGTGCCGTAGGGATCAGTGCTGGGTCCTCAACTATTTACAATTTATATTAATGACATGGATGAAGGGACCGAGTGTAATGTAGCCAAGTTTGCTGATGATACAAAGATGGGTGGGAAAGCAAATTGTGAGGAGGACACAAAAAATCTGCAAAGGGATATAGACAGGCTAAGTGAGTGGGCAAAAATTTGGCAGATGGAGTATAATGTGGGAAAGTGTGAGTTTATCCACTTAGGCAGAAAAAATAGAAAAGCAAACGATAATTTAAATGGAAAAAAATTGCAAAGTGCTGCAGTACAGAGAGATCTGGGGGTCCTTGTGCATGAAACACAAAAAGTTAGTATGCAGGTACAGCAAGTAATCAGGAGGTCAAATGGAATGTTGGTCTTTATTGCAAGAGGGATAGAGTATAAAAGCAGAGAAGTCATGCTACAGGGTATTGGTGAGGTCACACCTTGAGTACTGCGTGCAGTTTTGATCTCCATATTTAAGGAAGGATATACTTGTATTGGAGGCTGTTCAGAGAAGGTTCACTCGGTTGATTCCGGAGATGAGGGGGTTGACTTATGAAAATAGATTGAGTAGGTTGGGTCTATACTCACTGGAGTTCAGAAGAATGAAAGATTATCTTATCGAAACATGTAAGATAATGAGGGGGCTCGACAAGGTGGATGCAGAGAGGATATTTCCACTCGTAGTGGATACTAAAACTAGGGGACATAGTCTCAGAATAAGGGGCCGTCCATTTAAAATGATGAGGAGGAATTTCTTCTCTCAGAGGGTTGTAAATCTGTGGAATTCTCTGCCCCAGAGAGCTGTGGAGGCTGGGACATTGAACATAGTTAAGACAGAGAGAGACAGATTCTTGAGCGATAAGGGAATAAAGGGTTATGGGAAGTAGGCAGGGAAGTGGAGCTGAGCCCATGATCAGATCAGCCATGATCTTATTGAATGGCGGCGCAGGCTCGAGGGACCAGGTGGCCTATTCCTGCTCCTATTTCTTCTGTTCTGATGTCCTCACCTTTCGAATTCAGCTCTTTTGTCCATGTTTAGCCCAAGGCTTTAATGAAGTCCCAGTGGTCCTGGTGGAACCCAAACTAAGCATCAGTGAGCAGAATATTGGTGAGGAAGTGTTGCTTGATAACACTGTTGATGACACCTTCCATCACTTTGCTGATGATTGTGAGTAGACTGATGGGGCGGTAATTGGCCGGATTGGGTTTGTCCTGTTTTTGTGGACAGGACATACCTGGGAAGTTTTCCACATTGTCGGGTAGATGCCAGTGTTGTAGCTGTATTGGAACAGCTTGGCTCGAGGTGCGGCTAGTTCTGAAGAACAAGTCTTGAGCTCGACAGCCGCGATGTTGTCGGGGCCCAGAGCCTTTGCTGTATCCAGTGCACTCAGTCGTTTCTTGATATCACGTGGGGTGAATCGAATTGACTAAAGACTGGCTTCTGTGATGGTGGGGACCTCAGGAGGAGGCCGAGATGGATCATCCACTCGGCACTTCTGGCTGAAGCTCGTTGTAAACACTTCAGCCTTGTCTTTTGCACTCACGTGTTGAGGGAGGGCAGTAGGTGGTAATCAGCAGGAGGTTTCCTTGCCCATGTTTGACCTGAAGCCATGAGACTTCATGGGGTCCAGAGTCAATGTTGAGGACTCCAAGGGCCGCTCCCTCCTGACTGTATCCCACTGTACCGTCACCTCGGGTAGGTCTGTCCTGCCGGTGGGACAGGAGATACCCAGGGATGGAGGAGTCTGGGACATTGGCTGAAGGGTATGATTCTGTGAGTATGACTATGTCAGGCTGTTGCTTGACTAGTGTGTGGGATAGCTCTCCCAATTTTGGCACAAGTCCCCAGATGTTAATTTGTCGCGTGGACTGGGCTGGGTGGCCGTTGTCGTGTCCGAAGCCAGTGATGAGGTCGAACCCGGGGAGTCCGTCCGGTTTTATTCTTATTGTTGTAACAGTTTGTTACATCATTATCATCAAATTGAGGATGACTTGCTTCTACGCCATAAAACGATGAGTTCACAGGTGTTTCAATGAAGGAGCTAATATTCCAGGTCCTGAACTACATCCTGAAGGGTGGAAGATGCCTGTGCGTGGATTTTTTTAACGTGTGGTGGCTGTTGCACACCAGCCACCACACGGGCTTGACAGAGCTCGGTCTTGGCCCAGTGGCAAGGGTTAACCAGGACGACTGGAGCCCAGCTCTGCTGCACGGACCTAGTGCGCACACATATCACAGTGTGGCCTGGCCCATGCTGCCCCATGGCCCCTGGCCCCAAACTCACGCCTCTCCTGGGCCCCAGTCACGTTCCCCTACAGTCTCTCGCTGCTCCTTCGCCCCGACCTCACCGCTCCTGCTGTATCTGTCCACGCTACAATCACCGACCTTGATGACATCACTTTTCGCTGCCGTTTGTTACAACTGAGTGTCTCGCTGGGCCATTTAGAGGGCAGTTAAAAGTCAACCACATCGCTGTAGATCTGGAGTCACATTTCGTCCAGATTGGGTAAGGGAGGCAGATTTCCTTCTCTGAAGGACAGTAGTGAACCTGATGGACAATCTGATAATTCCATGGTTGGCATTACTGATACTATGGTCGATACCATGTTTGCCTTCATCATTGGAAAGGAACTGTCAACTGGAGGGGTTGCAGAATCCATACCAGTTTGGAGCGGTAGCACAGTGATTATGCTACTGGACCAGGAATCTAGAGGCTTGGACTAATGAGCTGGAGACGTGAGTTCAAATCCTACCATGGCAGTTGTGGAAATTAAATTCAATTAATTAAATATATCTGGAATAAAAAGCTAGGCAGGCACTTGCGTTGCAGAGGAAGGAACGTGGCCTATGCAGTGCATCACCCCTATGGTGGCTTGGAAGGTTTCTGCTGCAGAGAGAGTTAACACAATGGTGACCCTCGCTGCTGCAGGAAGAGCTGCCTCAATTCCTCCGCGTGTGTGTGAGCCCAGAGCAGGTGAAGGGTTCAGGCCCTGCCTCGGGAGTGAAGCAGAGACTATCTACTCTGCCCAACCCTGGCAGGAGAGGCATGCTTTGTAAATACAGACCCTTGAGTATTGATGGTAGTGAAGGTATTTGTTGAGGTGAGGTAGAGCCTGTGGTTTGGGGGGCGAGGCCTGATGTTTTGGGGAACAGTCTGGGGTTTGGGGAAAGGCCTGAGTTTTGAGGGTGAAGACTGCAGTTTGGGGAAGGGGCCTGTAGTTTAGGGAGGGGCCTGGGGTTTGAGGGTGAAGACTGGGGTTTGGGGGAGGGGCCTGCAGTTTAGGGAGAGGCCTGGAGTTTAGGGGAGGGGCCTGCATTTTACGGAGAGACCTGGGATTTGGGGGAGGGGCTGGGGTTTGAGGGTGATGGTTTGGGGGAGGAGCCTGCAGTTTGGGGTGGGGTTTGGGGAGGGTTCTGGAGTTTGGGGGAGGTGTCTGGGGTTTGGGGGAGGGGCCTGTGATTTGGGGGAGGGGTCTGGGGTTTGGAGGAGGGGCCTGGGGTTGGGGGAGTGGTCCGGGGTTTGGGGGAGGAGTCTGGGGTTTGGGAGAGGGATCTTGGGTTTGGGGGAGTGGTCTGGGGTTTGGGGGAGGGGTCTGGGGTTTGGGGAGGGGTCTGGAGTTTGGGGGAGGGGCCTGTGATTTGGGGAGGGGTCTGGGGTTGGGGGAGTGGTCTGGGGTTTGGGGGAGGGGTCTGGGGTTTGGGAGAGGGATCTGGGATTTGGGGAGTGTTCTGGGGTTTGGGGGAGGGGTCTGGGGTTTGGGGAGGGGTCTTGGGTTTGGGGGAGGAGTCTGGGGTTTGGAGGATGGGCCTGGGTTTGGGGGAGTGGTCTGGGGTTTGGGGGAGGGGTCTGGGGAGGGGTCTGGGGTTTGGGGGAGGGGTCTGGGGTTTGGGAAGGGGTCTGGGGTTTGGGGGAGGGGTCTGGGGTTTAGGGGAGGGGTCTGGGGTTTAGGGAGGGGCCTGGGGTTTTGGGAGGGGCCTGGGGTGTGAGGATTTCTGGGACTGATGGTTGCCTCGGTTTTGGGAAGAGCTGGAGATCGGCACAGCCTGGTCCCATTCACCACTTTGAATGTTTCCCCTCTCCCTGTCCGGAGCCATCCAGCTCCGGACCCAATTGCACCGGCGAGATGGAAAAAGCCAGCAGAAAGGGGAATTGCAGAGCAAAGCAATGTCAATGCGGCCATGTTTTGACCGATGATGCAGCATGTGTAGCGAGACCCAGTGAGTCGACAGAGAGCTCAACATCCCCACCGGCACCTGGGAGTCCCTGGCCATAGACCGCCCTAAGTGGAGGAAGAGCGTCCGGGAGGACGCTGAGCACCTCGAGTCTCGTCGCCGAGAGCATGCAGAAACCAAGCACAGGCAGCGGAAGGAGCATGCGGCAAACCTGTCCCACCCACCCTTTCCCTCAACCACTGTCTGTCCCACCCATAACAGGGACTGTGGCTCTCTTATTGGACTGTTCAGCCACCTGAGGAACCATTTTAAGAGTGGAAGCAAGTCTTCCTCGATTCCGAGGGACTGCCTATGATGATGATGATGACGATATCTGCAGCCAGCGTCGCTAGATCGGGATCAGCAGCTAATGATTGACGTTCTCTGTCCGGAGTGACTGTAGGGAGCGAAGGAGGGAAACCGAATGCATTCGCTTTGCTGGAACATGAGGCATACTTTAACAATTGGAGAATTCGGAAATGAGAAAACTCGGCAAAACTCACAGAACACAGTGTTTATAATGTGCAGTAATTCCAACTGCACAGTAAATGAGTCCAGATGTTTGAACAGCAAACATATAATACATACTGCATTGAAATCAAACAACTGCTTTGAGTAACAGCAGCTGTGTGTGTTGTGGACTGATCTCTGTCCTTATGTTGCCCAATAGAGCTCAATCTCGGATTGCAGCAAAGAATGTGAGTGTAATGGGAGCCAGCTGACTGGATAGTCGCAACTGACTGACGGAGCGACAGAATGGAGAGAGTGCAGTTTAGGGACACTGCGTCACGTTACTGCCTTTCACTGTCACGGCACTGCATCAGGCACAACGGACTGAGATACTTCAGTCAATGCACTGGAGAGTGGAGCAGCAAGGGTACAGGTCCCCACCGAGTACACACAGCATAAGGACAGAACCCTTACTGTATGTGTAGGGTGGGGTATCTATACCCAGTATGTGTAGGGTGGGGTAACTGTACCCAGTGTGTGTAGGGTGGGGTAACACTGTACCCAGTATGTGTAGGGTGGGGTAACATGTACCCAGTGTGTGTAGGGTGGGGTAACACTGTACCCAGTATGTGTAGGGTGGGGTAACATGTACCCAGTGTGTGTAGGGTGGGGTAACATGTACCCAGTGTGTGTAGGGTGGGGTAACACTGTACCCAGTGTGTGTAGGGTGGGGTAACACTATACCCAGTGTGTGTAGGGTGGGATAACTATACCCAGTGTGTGTAGGGTGGGGTTGTTGTGTATCTGTAAAGCATACACTCCCATGTTCCCCCACCAGGAACTCATCCCCTGGAGTCCCAAGGGATCCCAGCATCCTTTGGGAGCACTGTATATATGCCGGCCCCTAAGGCCTGTTCCCCACTCTGGAGTGTCTTATTAAAAACTGAGGTCACTGTTACTTTAACCTCTCTGTGTGCAGTCTCATGTGTGTTAGGAATACAATAACTGGCGATGAGAATATGAATCCAACGCAAAGATACAGCAAACTGTGGGCATCCTGGAGAACTCGGAGGGTGAGGACTGGGAAGCCTATGTCGAACAGCTAGACCAGTACTTTGTAGCCAACGAGCTGGACGAAGAAGGAAGCGCTGCAAAAAGGAGAGCGGACCTCCTCACAGTCTGCGGGGCATCGACCTACAGCCTCATGATGAATCTTCTGGCTCTGGTGAAACCCACAGATAAGGCATATGAGGAGCTGTGTACACTGGTTCGGGAGCATCTTAACCCGAGGGAGAGCGTGCTGATGGCGAGGTATCGGTTCTACACGTGCCAGCAATCTGAAGGTCAGGAAGAGGCGAGCTACGTCGCCGAGCTTGATGGCTACCTGGAGCAAACAATGTGAGTTTGATGGCTACCTGGAGCAAATGCTCAGAGACTTTTTTGTACTGGGCATTGGCCACGAGACCATCCCACGAAAACTTTTGACTGTAGAGACACCGACCCTCAGTAAGGCCATTGCGATAGCACAGGCGTTTATGTCCACCAGTGATAACACCAAACAAATCTCTCAGCACACAAGTGCTAGCAATGTTCACAAATTAACTGGAACTGTGTTTGCGAGCAAAAATGTACAGGGCAGAAACCACAAGTCTGCAACTGCCAGCAGGCCTCAGGTGACCCAGATGACTCAGAGTCCCCAACAAAGCATGAATGCAAGGCAATTCACACCTTGTTGGCGTTGTGGAGGCTTCCATTCAGCCTATTCATGCCGCTTCAAAGGGTATGTTTACAAGAGCTGTGGAACAATGGGGCACCTCCAACGAGCTTGCAAACAAGCTGCAAGGTCTGCAAAACCTGCTAACCACCACGTGGCAGAAGATCTGTCCATGGTGGACCAGAGCAATTTCAAGCCTCAGAGAGAGGAGGCAGATGCTGAAGTACACGGGGTGCACACATTTTCGATGAAATGTCCACCTATAATGCTAAACGTAAAATTGAATGGCTTATCCGTAGCCATGGAACTGGACACTGGCGCTAGCCAATCCATCATGAGTAAAAAGATGTTTGAGAGACTGTGGTGCAACAAGGCATTCAGACCACCCATCCACACAAAACTGAGAACGTACACCAAAGAGCTTATCACTATCCTGGGCAGCGCCATGGTTAAGGTCACCTACGAGGGCATGGTGCACGAAGTGTCACTCAGGATTGTCCCTGGCGATGGCCCCACACTGCTTGGAAGGAGCTGGCTGGGCAAAATCTGCTGGAACTGGGATGACATCCAAGCGCTATCACATGTCAATGAGGCCTCATGTACCCAGGTTCTTAACAAATGTCCTTCCCTTTTTGAGCCAGGCATTGGAAACTTTTCCGGGGCGAAGGTGCGGATCCACTTAGTCCCAGAGGCACGACCCATTCACGACAATGCGCGAGTGGTACCTCACATGATGAGGGAGAGAGTGGAAATCGAGCTGGACAGGCTGCAATACGAGGGCATCAACTCCCCAGTGGAATTCAGCGAGTGGGCCAGTACTCGATGTACGGTCAGGATTTGTGGTGATTATAAAGTAACTATTAATCGTTTCTCGCTACAGGACCAATACCCGCTACCTAAGGCAGACGACCTATTTGCAACGCTGTCAGGAGGCAAGACGTTCACCAAGCTCGACCTGACTTCGGCTACATGACGCAGGAGCTGGAGGAGTCTTTGAAGGGCCTCACCTGCATCAACACGCACAAGGGACTGTTCATCTACAACAGATGCCCATTTGGAATTCGGTCGACTGCAGCGATCTTCCAGAGAAACATGGAGAGCCTACTCAAGTCGATACCACACACGATGGTCTTTTGGGACGACATATTGGTCACTGGTCGGGACACCGTCGAGCACCTACAAAACCTGGAGGAGATCCTCAAGCGACTGGATCGCGTAGGGCTGCGGCTGAAGAGGTCGAAATGCTTCTTCATGGCAACAGAAGTGGAGTTTTTGGGGAGAAAGATCGCGGCGGATGGCATTCGGCCCACAAACGCCAAGACAGAGGCTATCAGGAACGCGCCCAGGCCACAGAACATAATGGAGCTCTGGTCATTCCTGGGACTCCTCAACTATTTTGGTAACTTTCTACCGGGGTTAAGCACCCTTTTAGAGCCCCTACATGTGTTATTACGCAAAGGTGAGAACTGGGTATGGGGAAAAAAACAAGTAATTGCTTTTGAGAAAGCCAGAAACATTTTATGCTCCAACATGCTGCTTATATTGGATAACCCGTGTAAAAGTCTTGTGCTAGCATGTGACGCGTCGTCGTACGGAGTCGGGTGTGTATTACAACAAGCTAACATTGCGGGGAAGTTGCAACCTGTCGCCTATGCTTCCAGGAGCTTGCCTAAGGCCAAGAGGGCCTACAGCATGATTGAGAAAGAGGCATTAGCGTATGTGTTCGCGGTAAAGAAAATGCATCAGTACCTGCTTGGCCTCAAATTTGAGCTGGAAACCGATCACAAGCAGGCAGTACAAACAATCAAACAGAGCCTTAAACGAGTCACAGAAGGCTCACTCCAAACTCGCCTGTCCCGAGTACTGCTCAGCTACCGCACGAGACCCCACTCGCTCACAGGGGTGCCCCCAGCTGAGCTACTCATGTAAAGGGCACTTAAAACCAGACTCTCGCTGGTTCACCCCAACCTGCATGATCAGGTGGAGAGCAGGCGGCAGCAACAAAATGTAAACGATCGTCGCACCACTGTGTCACGGGAAATTGATCCGAATGACCCTGTGTATGTGCTAAACTATGGACATGGTCCCAAGTGGATCGCGGGCACGGTGATAGCTAAAGAAGGGAGTAGGGTGTTTGTAGTCAAACTAGACAATGGACAAATTTGCAGAAAGCACCTGGACCAAACGAGGCTGCGGTTCACAGACTGCCCTGAACAACCCACAGCAGACACCACCTCTTTCGAGCCAACACCACACATCCAAATGATCAACGACACCACGCCGGACCAGGAAATCGAACCCATGACGTCCAACAGCCCAGCAAGGCTAGGCTCACCCAGCAGCTCTGCAGGGCCAACAACATGCCAGCCCAGCGAGGGCACAGCCAACACACCAGAACAGACATTTGTACCGAGGCGGTCCACCAGGGAAAGAAAGGCTCCCGACCGCCTCACCTTGTAAATAATTTTCACTTTGAATTTGGGGCGGGAGTGATGTTGTGTATCTGTAAAGCATGCACTCCCATGTTCCGCCACCAGTGAGCTCATCCCCTGAGGTCCCAAGGGATCCCAGCATCCCTTGGGAGCACTGTATATAAGCTGGCCCCTAAGACCTGTTGCTCACTCTGGAGTGTTTTATTAAAGACTGAGGTCACTGTTACTTTAACCTCCCTGTATGCAGTCTCATCTGTGTTAGGAACACAATAGGGGTAACTATACCCAGTGTGTGTAGGGTGGGGTAACTGTACACAGTGTGTGTAGGGTGGGGTAACAATGTACTCAGTGTGTGTAGGGTGGGGTAACTGTACCCAGTATGTGTAGGGTGGAGTAACTATACCCAGAATGTGTAGGGTGGGGTAAATATACCCAGTATGTGCAGGGTTGGGCAAATATACCCAGTATACGTAGGGTGGGGTAACTGTACCGAGTGTGTGTAGGGTGGGGCAACTATACCCAGAATGTGTAGGGTGGGGTAAATATATCCAGTATTTGTATGGTGGGATAATACTTTACCCAGTGTGTGTAGGATGGGTTAACTATACCCAGTATGTATATGGTGGGGTAACATAACCCAGTGTGTAGGGTGGGGTAATACTGTACCCAGTATGTATAGTGTGGGGTAACTGTACTGTGTGTGTGTAGGGTGGTGTAACTATACCCAGTTTGTGTAGGCGGCGTAACTGAACCCAATATGTATAGGGTGAGGTAACTGTGCCCAGTATGTGTAGGTGGGGTAACTGTACCCAGTGTGTGCAGAGTGGGACAACTATACCCAGTATGTGTAGGGTGGTGTAACTATACTCACTATGTGTCGGGTGGGGTAATTATACCCAGTATATGTCGGGTGGGGCCACTGTACCCAGTATGTGTAGGATGGGGTAGCTATCGTCAGTGTGTTTAGGGTGGGATAACTATGCCCAGTGTTTGTAAGTTGGCGTAACTATACCCTGTGTGTAGGGTGGGTTAACACTGTAGCCAGTGTGTGTAGGGTGCGACAACTATACCCAGTATGTGTAGGGTGGTGTAACTATACTCACTATGTGTAGGGTGGGGCAACTGTACCCAGTTTGTGTAGGGTGGAGTAACACTGTACCCAGTGTGTGTAGGGTGGGGTAACTATACCCTGTATGATTAACCAGTCCATGCTGCGGGCGGTCGAGGGGGTTGTTCAGCCTGCCTCTCTTCCGCGGTTACATCCGAGCCAGGGTGTCCCTGGAGATGGAGCACGGGGTGTCCACCGGAACACTCGCGGCCTTCCGCAGGAGGTGGGCGCTGGAGGGACTGGAGTGCATCATCAAACAGGGAATAACATTTAAATTTGATTTGTTAAGATTCCCTTTAATGATTATTTGTTAATTTGCGAGTTGTAATGGTTGTGCAAGGGGCCACATGATTGAATTGTATTATTTAAAGAATTGCGAGCTGCAAGCTGATTACAGTTCTCGATTCTCCAAAGGTGCTGCTTCAGAGAGAGTCTTTCTGTGAGAGGAGGAGCTGCCTGCTATGGAGGTCCATGGGGCGAGGGGCGAGGGGGGAGGGCGAGGGGCGAGTAGCGAGGGGCGAGGGGCGAGGGGGGAGGGCGAGGGGCGAGTAGCGAGGGGAGAGGGGCAAGTGGGGTGTGGCGAGTGGAGAGGGGGGAGAGGGGCGAGTGGAGAGGGGTGAGCGAGAAGGGTGAGGGGCGAGCGAGTGGAGAGGGGTGAGGGAAGATGGGCGAGGGGCGCGGTGCGAGGGGAGAGGGGCGCCGGGTGAGGAGAGAGAGGCGAGGGGAGAGGGGCGAGAGTGGAGAGTGGAGAGTGGAGAGTGGAGAGTGGAGAGTGGAGAGTGGAGAGTGGAGAGTGGAGAGTGGAGAGTGGAGAGTGGAGAGTGGAGAGTGGAGAGTGGAGAGTGGAGAGTGGAGAGTGGAGAGTGGAGAGTGGAGAGTGGAGAGTGGAGAGAGGCGAGGGGCGAGGGGCGAGGGGAGAGGGGCGAGGGGAGAGGGGAGAGGGGCGAGGGGAGAGAGGAGAGGTGCGAGGGGAGAGGGGCGAGTGGGGTGTGGCGAGTGGAGAGGGGGGAGAGGGGAGAGTGGAGAGTGGAGAGGGGTGAGCGAGAAGGGTGAGGGGCGAGCGAGTGGAGAGGGGTGAGGGAAGATGGGCGAGGGGCGCGGTGCGAGGGGAGAGGGGCGCCGGGCGAGGAGCGAGGGGCAGGAGAGGGGAGAGGGGAGAGGGGAGAGGGGCGAGGGGCGAGGGGAGAGGGGCGAGGGGAGAGGGGAGAGAGGCGAGGGGAGAGAGGCGAGAGGAGAGAGGCGAGGGGCGAGGGGCGAGGGACGAGGAGAGAGAGGCGAGGGGAGAGAGGAGAGGGGCGAGGGGAGAGAGGAGAGGGGCGAGGGGAGAGAGGAGAGGGGCGAGGGGAGAGGGAAGAGAGGCGAGAGGTGAGGGGAGAGGGGCGAGTGGAGAGGGGCGAGGGGAGAGGGGCGAGGGACGAGTGGAGGGGTGCGAGGGGAGAGGGGCGAGGGGAGAGGGGCGAGTGCGGTGTGGCGAGTGGAGAGGGGGGAGAGGGGCGAGCGAGAAGGGTGAGGGGCGAGCGAGTGGAGAGGGGTGAGGGAAGATGGGCGAGGGGCGCGGTGCGAGGGGAGAGGGGCGCCGGGCGAGGGGCAGGAGAGGGGAGAGGGGCGAGGGGAGAGGGGAGAGAGGAGAGATGAGATGGGAGAGGGGAGAGGGGAGAGAGGCGAGGGGCGAGGGGCGAGGGGAGAGAGGAGAGGGGAGAGAGGCGAAGGGCGAGGGGAGAGGGGAGAGGGGCGAGGGACGAGGAGAGAGGGGCGAGGGGAGAGGGGCGAGGGGAGAGAGGCGAGGGGCGAAGGGAGAGGGGAGAGGGGCGAGGAGCGAGGGGAGAGGGGCGAGTGGCGAGGGGCGAGGGGCGAGTGGCGAGGGGCGAGGGGCGAGGGGCGAGGGGAGAGAGGAGAGGGGAGAGGGGAGAGGGGAGAGGGGAGAGAGGAGAGGGGCGAGGGGAGAGGGGCGAGGGGAGAGAGGAGAGAGGAGAGAGGAGAGGGGCGAGGGGAGAGGGAAGAGAGGCGAGGGGTGAGGGGAGAGGGGCGAGGGGAGAGGAGCGAGGGAAGAGGAGCGAGGGAAGAGGAGCGAGGGAAGAGGAGCGAGGGGAGGGGGAGGGGGAGAGGGGCGAGGGGAGAGGTGCGAGGAGCGAAGGGAGAGGGGCGAGGGGAGTGGGGCGAGGGGCGGGGGGAGAGAGGAGAGGGGTGAAGGGAGAGGGGCGAGGAACGAGGGGAGAGGAGTGAGGGGAGGGGGGAGGGGGAGGGGGAGAGGGGCGAGGGGAGTGGGGCGAGGGGAGAGAGGAGTGGGGAGAGAGGAGAGGGGTGAGGGAGAGGGGAGAGAGGCGAGTGGTGAGGGGAGAGGGGCGAGGGGAGAGGAGCGAGGGGAGGGGTGAGGGAAGAGGTGCGAGGGGAGGGGGCGTCTGGGTAACACTGTCACTCCTCCTTGTAAGATGATGTGATACCTTCACATCTTCAGGACAACACAGTGCAAGAGAAAGATCCCAGTCTAAGTGGGTCGTGCTTCAGTCTAACAGGACTTTGGACTCAGACAGTTACATGGCTGGTGAATTAGTACAGGGGATTGTTCTTCAACAGGCGAATTGCACCAATGGTACACGGAAGTCCCTCTGATCTTTACATTTACCCTGAATTGCAGCCAAAGTTCCATGCATTTATACAATGCACTGCGACAGAGAAAACGCTGACTTCCTGAGTGACAACAGCTGACTTGTCCTTGTTTAGAACTTCAGCTTTAACAAAGTTCAGCTTTGTACCAATGAGTTTAAACGGTTCCCGAAGCCACAAAACCATTTCATTTCATGAGTATGTTTGAATGCTAACTAAAGATTGTTCCAGCATAGCTCCATATGGTGTTGGGGTCAATTGGAGGCACTGGGAGGGTGTTCTGGATTTACTTAAACACTTGTTTCTCTGCTGAAGCAAGCCGCATTCTGCTTTCTGATCTATTCCGGGTTCCCACAGCATCTGCTTGAATTCATCTCCTTTTCCAGATCATGCTTTGTATCTGATTCATTGCCTGAAGTCTCATTTCATGGATAAACTAGTGTCACTCTCTTTAGATGATCACTCTGTGTATCTCGGCTTGTCCACTTGTGAAAGATCTTGTTGTCCATCTCACTCCCTGGCCCCAGTGTTTCTCCCGTTCCTGCACCAGGGTAAGGTTAGGTTTGGTCCTGCCTGGCGGGGCCTGAACCACCTGTATATATGGATGCAGGAATTAGACATTGCCCAAAATTCTCCAGGTATTGGCCTTTTGTTTTTTATTTATTCCTGGGATGTGGGCGTCACGAGTAAGGCCGGCATTTATTGCCCATCCCTAATTGCCCCTTGAGAAGGTGGTGGTGAGCCGCCTTCTTGAACCACTGCAGTCTGTGTGGTGAAGGTGCTCCCACAGTGCTGTTAGGGAGGGCGTTCCAGGATTTTGACCAGCAACGATGAAGGAACGGCCGATATATTTCCAAGTCAGGATGGGATGTGACTGGGAGGTGAACGTGAAGCTGGTTGTGTTCCCATGTGCCTGCTGCCCTGTCCTTCTATGTGGTACAGGTCACGGGTCCAGCGAGAAGGAGGAACTGAGGGAAATCCTTATTAGTCAGGAAATGGTGTTAGGGAAATTGAAAGGACTGAAGGCCAATAAATCCCCAGGGCCTGATAGTCTGCATCCCAGAGTACTTAAGGAAGTGGCCCTAGAAATAGTAGATGCATTGGTGGTCATTTTCCAACATTCCATGGACTCTGGATCAGTTCCTATGGATTGGAGGGAAGCTAATTTAACCCCACTTTTTAAAAATGGAGGGAGAGAGAAAACAGGGAATTATAGACCGGTTAGCCTGACATGGGTGGTGAGGAAAATGCTGGAGTCAATTGTTAAAGATGTAATAGCAGCGCATTTGGAAAGCAGTGACAGGATTGGTCCAAGTCAGCATGGATTTATGAAAGGGAAATCATGCTTGACAAATCTTCTAAAATTTTTTGAGGATGTAACTAGTAGAGTGGACAAGGGAGAACCAGTAGATGTGGTGTATTTGGACTTTCAAAAGGCTTTTGACAAGGTCCCACACAAGAGATTGGTGTGCAAAATTAAAGCACATGGTATTGGGGTAATGTATTGACGTGGATAGAGAAATGGTTGGCAGACAGGAAGCAAAGAGTGGGAATAAATGGGTCCTTTTCAGAATGGCAGGCAGTGACTAGTGGGGTACCGCAAGATTCAGTGCTGGGACCCCAGCTATTTACAATGCACATTAATGATTAGACGAAGGAATTGAACGTAATGTCTCCAAGTTTGCAGATTACACTAAACTGGATGGCAGTGCGAGCTGCGAGGAGGATGCTAAGAGGCTGCAGGGGGACTTGGACAGGTTAGGTGAATGGGCAAATGCATGGCAGATGCAGTATAATGTGGATAAATGTGAGGTTATCCACTTTGGTGGCAAAAACAGGAAGGCAGATTATTATCTGAATGGTGACAGATTAGTAAAAGGGGAGATGCAACGAGACCTGGGTGTCATGGTACATCAGTCATTGAAGGTAAGCATGCAGGTACAGCAGGCAGTAAAGAAAGCAAATGGCATGCTGGCCTTCATAGCGAGGGGATATGAGTATAGGAGCAGGGAGGTCTTGCTGCAGTTGTACAGGGCCTCGGTGAGACCACACCTTGAGTACTGTGTGCAGTTTTGGTCTGCTAATCTGAGGAAGGACGTGCTTGCTATTGAGGAAGTGCAGCGAAGGTTTACCAGGCTGATTCCCAGGATGGCAGGACTGACATATGAGAAAAGACTGGATCAGCTAGGCTTATACTCACTGGAATTTAGAAGAATGAGAGGGGATCTCATAGAAAAGTATAAAATTCTGATGGGACTGGACAGGTTAGATGCAGGAAGAATGTTCCCGATGTTGGGGAAGTCCAGAACCAGGGGACACAGTCTAAGGATAAGGGGTAAGCCATTAGAAATGAGGAGAAACTTTTTCACCCAGTGAGTTGTGAACCTGTGGAATTCTCTACCACAGAAAGTTGTTGAATCCAGTTCGTTGGATATATTCAAAAGGCATACGGCTAAAAGGATCAGCGGGTATGGAGAGAAGGCTGGGGTGGGGTACTGAGGTTGAATGATCAGCCATGATCATATTGAGTGGTGGTGCAGGCTTGAAGGCCGAATAGCCTACTCCTGCACCTATTTTCTATGTTTCTATATTTGGGGGGTGCTGCCGAAGAAGCCTTGGCGAGTTGCTGCAGTGTATCTTGTAGATGGTGCACACTGCAGCCAGGGTGCGCCGGTGGTGGAGGGAGTGAATGTTGAAGGTGGTGGAAGAGATGCTGATCAAGCGGGCTGCTTTGTCCTGGATGGTATTGAGCTTCTTTAGTATTGTTGGAGCTGCACTCATCCAGGCAAGTGGACAGTATTCCATCACACTCCTGACTTGTGCCTTGAGGATGGTGGAAACATAGAAACATAGAAAATAGGAGCAGCAGTAGGCCATTCGGCCCTTCACCTCTGCACCGCCATTCAATATAATCATGGCTTTTCCTCTATCTCAACACCATATTCCCACTTTTTCCCCATACCCCTTGCTGCCTTTTGTGTCTAGAAACCTACCTATCTCCCTCTTAAATATATTCAGTGACTTGGCCTCCACAGCCTTCTGTGGTAGAGAATTCCACAGGTTCACCACCCTCTCAGTGAAGATGTTTCTCCTCATCTCGGTCCTAAATTTCCTACCCCGTATCCTGAGACTGTGACCCCTTGTTCTCGACTTCCCAGCCCGGGGGAAACATCCTGCCCGCATCCAGTCTGTCCAACCCCGTCAGAATTTTATACCTTTCAATGAGATCCCCTCTCATTCTTCTAAACTCTAGTGAATACAGGCCGAGTCGACCCAATCTCTCCTCATAAGACAGTCCTGCCATCATAGGAATCGGTCTGGTGAACCTTCGCTGCACTCCCTCTATGGCAAGTATATCCTTTCTTCGGTAAGGAGACCAAAACTGCACACAGTACTCCAGGTGTGGTCTCACCAAGGCCCTGTGTAACTGTAGTAAGACATCCTTGCTCCTGTACTCAAATCCTCTTGCAATGAAGGCAAAAATACCATTTCACTTCCTAACTGCTTGCTGCACCAGCATGTTTGCTTTCAATGAAGGACACCCAGGTCCCTCTATACATCGACACTTCCCAAGCCATCACCATTTAAATAATACTTTGTCCTTATGTTTTTCCTACCAAAGCGGATAATTTCACATTTATTCATGTTATACTGCATCTGCCATGTGTTTGCCCACTCACTCAACCTATCTAAATCACCTTGCAGAGTCTTTGCATCCTCCTCACAACTCACAATCCCACCTAGTTTTGTGTCATCAGCAAACTTGGAAAGATTACATTTGGTTCCCTCATCCAAATCATTGATATATATTGTGAATAGCTGGGGCCCCAGCACTGATCCCTGCGGTACCCCACTAGTCACTGCCCGCCACCCCGAAAAAGACCCGTATATTCCTACTCTGTTTCCTGTCAGTTAACTAATTTTCAATCCATGCCAATACATTACGCCCAATCCTATGTGTTTTAATTTTACACACTAACCTCTTAATTGGGACTTTATCAAAGGCCTTCTGAAAATCCTTTGAGAAAATAGACGCAAAGTATTCATTAAGAACCATACCAATATCTTCCGCCTCTACACAAAGATTACCCTCATGGTCTCTAACCCTTTCTTTAGTTATCCTTTTGCTCTTAATATATTTATAGAACATCTTTGGGTTTTCCTTAATTTTACTTGCCAATAATTTTTCATACTCTCTCTTAGCATTCCTAATATCCTTTTTAACTTTACCTCTGAACTTTCTATATTCCTCCAGAGATTCTGCAGTATTTAGCTGTCATTATATGACATAAGCGTCCCTTTTATTCTTTATCCTCCCGTGTAATTCCCTAGACATCCAGGGGGCTCTAAAATTGTTGTTCCCACCCTTTTTCTTTAAGGGCATATGTTTGGCCTAAGCCCTCCGGATCTCCTCCTTGAATGCCTCCCACTATTCTGACACTGATTTACCCGCAAGTAGCTGTCTCCAGTCCACTGTGGCCAAATCACTTTTCAACTTGGCAAAGTTAGCTTTTCCCCGATTTGGGACTTTTATTCCTGGTCTATCCTTGTCCTTATCCATAACCACCTTGAATCTGACTGAATTATGGTCACTGCACCCAGATGCTCCCCCACTAATACCCCTTCAACTTGCCCAGCTTCATTCCCCAAAACTCAATCCAACACCGCCCCCTCTCGTGTTGGGCTTGCTACATACTGACTAAAAAAGTTCTCATGAATGCATTTCAAGAATTCCGCACCCTCTATTTGTCCCAATCAATATTAGGATAGTTGAAATCCCCTACTATTACTGCCCTATGGTTTTTGCCCCTCTTTCAGTCATGTCTCTGTAATGCCTATAATGTCATACTCCCAAGTGTCTATCTGTGCTCTTAGCTCATCCGCCTTACACACTATACTCCTTGCATTAAAGTATATACCATTCAGCACAGGAAGAGCTCCTTGCTTACTACTTACTAGCCCTTGTTTCCTCTGCCTTACAGATTCACTTTCTACATTCTTGCTTTCCAATTTCTGCTTTACTTCCTTCCCTATTGAATTTGTTCTCAGGTTCCCATCCCCCTGCCACGCTAGTTTAAACTCTCCCCAACAGCACTAGCAAATCTCCCCGCGAGGATATTGGTCCTGGCGCTGTTGAGGTCCAACCCGTCTGGTTTGTACAGGTCCCACCTCCCCCAGAAGTGGTCCTAATGCCTCAGGAATTTAAAGCCCTCCCTCTTACACCAACTCTCCCGCCACATGTTCATCCTCTCTATCCTTCTATTCCTGTATTCATTAGCACGTGGCACCGGTAGTAACCTGGATTACTATCTTTGAGGTCCTACCCTTTAATTTTTCTCCTAGCTCTCTGAATTCTGCCTGCAGGACCTCATCCCTCTTTCTACCTATGTCATTGGTCCCGATATGAACCACGACCTCTAGCTGTTTACCCTCCGCCCCCCCCACCCCCGCCCCCAGAATGCCCTGCATCTGCTCTGTGACATCCTTGACCCTTGCACCAGGGAGGCACCGTACCATCCTTGAGTCACGTCTATGGCCGCAGAAATGCCTCTCTATTCTCCTAACTTTAGAATCCCCTATCACTACAGCCCTTTATACTTCGTCGCTCCTCCTGTGCAGCTGAGCCACCCATGGTGCCTTGGACTTGGCTTTGGCTGCACTCCCCAGAGGCACCATCGTCCTCACCGGTGCTCAGAAGAGAATATCGGTTGGAAAGCGAGATGGACTCGGTGTGGGGGGGGGGGGGAACGCCTGCACTACCTGCCTAGCATTCTTCCTCCGTCTGGTGATCACCCACTTCCCCTCTACCTGCACGCTTTTAAGCTGCGGTGTGACCACCTCCTGAATCGTGCTATCCACGTAGCTCTCAGCCTCGCGGATGCACTGTATTGACTCCAGCTGCCGCTCAAGCTCCGAAACGCAGAGCTCGAGTAGTTGAAGCTGGAGACAGCTCCCGCACACATGGTTGTCTAGGCCACGCGGAGCGTCCAGGACTTCCCACATGCCACAGGATGTACACTCCACAGGACTGAGCTGCCCTGCTATCCCTCTAATTAGACTTATCTGATTAAAAAAGAGAGAGAGATACTTACCAATCAAACAGCCAATCACTTACCTGCCCAGACGAGGGCTGTGAGCTCCTCGCCAGAAGTGAATTCCTCATCGGCCTCCAGCCTACATGCTCTTCGGATTCCTGACTTCCCGAACTCACGGACCTCCCGATGCAAATATTGATGCTTGAGCACAACAATCTTAGCTGACCCTCTGCAAATACTGACACACTCCTGGGGACCCCCTGTAAATATTGACACACTCCCGGGGACCCGCTGTAAATATTGACACACTCCCGGGGACCCCCTGTAAATACTGACACACTCCCGGGGACCCCCTGTATATAGTATATATTGACACACTCCCGGGGACCCCATGTAAATATAGATACTCCCGGGGACTTCCTGTAAATATAGATACACTCCCGGGGAACCCCTGTAAATATAGATACACTCCCGGGGACCCCCTGTAAATATAGATACACTCCCGGGGACCCCCTGTAAATATAGATACACTCCCGGGGAACCGCTGTAAATATAGATACACTCCCGGGACCCCCTGTAAATATAGATACACTCCCGGGGACCCCCTGTAAATATAGATACACTCCCGGGGACCCCCTGTAAATATTGACACACTCCCGGGGACCCCCTGTAAATACTGACACACTCCCGGGGACCCCCTGTATATAGTATATATTGACACACTCCCAGGGACCCCCTGTAAATATAGATACTCCCGGGGACTCCCTGTAAATATAGATACACTCCCGGGGAACCCCTGTAAATATATTTACACTCCCGGGGACCCCCTGTAAATATTGGCACACTTCTGGGGAGCCTCTGTATATAGTATATATAGATACACTCCCAGGGACCCCCTGTAAATATTGACACGCTCCCGGGGACCCCTGTAAATATTGACACACTCCCGGGGACCCCCTGAAAATATAGATACTCTCCTGGGGACCCCCTCTAAATACTGACACATTCCCCGGGGACTCCCTGTAAATATTGATACACACCCGGGGATCTCCTGCTAATACTGATACACTCCCAAGGATCCTCTGTAATGCTAACACACTCTCAGCTATCCCCTACTAATATTGACACATTCTCCAGGATCACCTGTTCTAGTTTCTGAAAGATAGTGTGAGCGATGCAAATAAAAACCACGCCACCAGTGCAGGCAACTGGTCTGTATTACTATTCAGCAAGTGAGCCAATAAAAGCAGCAGATTGCCATGAAGTTGTGATCCTTCCTCTCGGTCCTACCCCCTGATCCACGAGTGGGCCCAGGAGCTCAAATTTCAAGGTACACTGGCCTACAATTGCTCATTGGGTACATTATTCAGGTATGTGGATAATCGGTGAAAGAATGAGGAAGGTGTTACTAAGTAAATACATCAGAACAAATTGCTGTATCTGTAGTTCTATCTCCATACGTTGCAACAGAAAATACAATGTTATTTGTGAGTTTTGTGAATAAGATTTTATTAATACAATGCCCTATTTTCTCTCTGCCTCTTATTTAACCGTGAGGATGTGGTTTAGTCGTGCCCTCGTGTTATTTAGAATGAATGAAATGTGCGTGATCTGCTACATCTGCTTATTGTGTATCCTTCCCACCCAAGGAGAACCAGTCTTTGGATGAAACATGAGGAATCCAGAAGCTTTCCATAAACTGTGTATTTATCGATATTAATATGACAAGTGCTTTGAAATGGGGGCAACTATGTAGTCGTGTCCCCGACATTACCGGACCGGTGGGGTTCCCTGGCATCTGTCTGAGGTTGAACCAGACTCTTCGCAATCTTAGAAACATAGAAACATAGAAATTAGGTGCAGGAGCAGGCCATTCGGCCCTTTGAGCCTGCACCGCCATTCAATAAGATCATGGCTGATCATTCCACCTCAGTACTCCCTGGGGTCATATTTGACCCTGAAATGAGCTTCCAACCACATGTCCACCCCATAACAAAGACTCCTATTTCCACCTCCCTAACATCGCCCAACTCCACCCTGCCTCAGCTCATCCACTGCTGAAGCCCTCATCTATGCCTTTGTTACCTCGAGACTTGACTATTCCAACGCTCTCCTGGCCGGCCTCCCACAGTCTACCCTACGTAAACTAGAGGCGATCCAAAACTCGGCTGCCTGTGTTCTAACTCGCACCAAGTCCCGCTCACCCATCATCCCTGTGCTCGCTGACCTACATTGGCTCCCTGTTAAGCAACGCCTCGAGTTTAAAATTCTCATCCTTGTTTACAAATCCCTCCATAGCCTCGTCCCTCCCTATCTCTGTAATCTCCTCCAGCCCCACAACCTCCCGAGATGTCTGCGCTCCTCTAATTCTGCCCTCTTGGGCATCCCTGATTATAATCGCTCCACCATCGGTGGCCGTGCCTTCTGTTGCCCAGGCCCCAAGCTCTGGAACTCCCTCCCTAAACCTCTCCGTCTCTCTACCTCTTTTTTCTCTTTTAAGACACTCTTTAAAACCGACCTCTTTGACCAAGCTTTAGGTCACCTGCCCTAATTCCTCCTTATGTGGCTCGGTGTCAAATGTTGTTTTATAATAATCCTGCGAAGCACTTTGGGACATTTTACTGCGGTAAAAGCTCTATATGAATACAAGTTGTTGTTGTTGACCAAATCTCACCCAAGATTCTTGCAAACATTGGCCCAGGAGGACTGTTGGGGAAAAGTTAAAGGGATGCAGCCGCTTAAAGTCTTGGGTAAACCATAACTTAATCATGGAGGAACCCGCAGGGATTTAACTAACTCTGATTTTTTTTATATCTGTTTGTTCTCAGGCTGTGAATGACATTGACAAATGTCACATTTATTACCCATCCCAAATTGCCCTGAGGACATTATGGAGATGAAATTCGGGTACTGTACTCCTCGCATTAGCACCCGTGGGGGGGTTGGGGCGGGGGGCGTTATCCTGGAAGCAGCCACGATGACTTCATCCTGCGCCAGACCAGTGAGCCAGCTCTTATCCAGCCACCACATCAAGCTCGCAGCTGGCTGCTCGGAGACAAGGGCTATTCGCTCTCCACCCGGCTCATGACTCCCCTCCCCAACCTTAATACCGCTGCTTGAGCACTCTGATGGTCTGCCCAGCACTTGTACAATAAGAGCCATGCTGCCACAGGAACAGCATTGAGCAGACCATCGGAGTGCTCAAGCAACGGTTCTATTATGTATGTAAACTTTATAATAGTGTAAGACTTGCCACCGGGGGGCGGGGGGGTGGGGGGGGGGGGCACCTTTTGGAGACCCAAGGGTCACCTGCGCACCTCGTGCAAGCAAGTATAAAAGGTTGTCTAACATGCTGAATCTTCACTCTGGAGTTTTAGTAAAGAGACTAAGGTCACATCAGTTTGAGCTTACAGCATACAGTCTTGTGGAGTTATTCTGAACATAACAATTGGCGATGAGTAACAGATCACAAACTTTCACGTGGTTATGGCTGCCACTGGTATTCTTGAGAGATTTGTTGAGGGTGATGATTGGGAAGCCTTCGCTGAGCATCTTGACCAGTACTTCGTGGCCAACGAGATGGATACAGACAGTAACGCAGTCAAGCAGGGCGATTCTCCTCACTGTTTGTGGGTCCATTATATATGGCTTCATCAAAAATCTGCTAGCACCAATGAAACCAATGGACAAGACATATGCAGAGTTGTGTACGCGGGTTCAGGAACACCTCAAGCCGAAGGAGAGCATCTTAATGGCCAGGTATCGCTTTTACACACACCATCGCTCCGAGGGCCAGAACGTGGCGAGCTATGTCGCCTTTCAGGACCGTGCGAATTCGCTGGATTTTGGGGGGAAATGTTGCGAGATTTTTTTGTGCTTAGAATCGGCCACGAGATCATTCTTCGCAAACTGCTGTCTGCCGAATCCCCAGATCAGAGCAAGGCCATCACAATAGCCCACGCTTTCATGTCCATGAACAATAACACTAAACTGATATCCTCTTAGCATCGAAGCTCACCAGCAAGTACTCTGCATAAAATAACACCTGAAGCAGGCAGAACTGTACATGGCAGGGCCTACACACCTGCAAAGGCCAGACCTAGGATCACTCAGAGTCCGCCGTGGGGCATGAATGCGAATCCATTAACACCAAGTTGGCGCTGCGGGGGCCCATCAATGTTGATTTAAGCACTACGTGTGCAAAGGCTGCGGAACAATGGGGCACCTCCAGCAAATGTGCAAATGTGCTGCAACTCACCATGTGGCAGAGTCGGCAGAAGATGACCAATCCGGCACGGACCATGTTGAACGAATAAGAGAGGCAACACAACCCGAGGCTGACGAGGAAGTGTGTGGGGTACACACCTTCACCACCAAAAGCCGTCCAATAATGTTGAAAGTTAAATTAAATGGCATTCCAGTTTCCATGGAGTTGGACACGAGGGCGAGTCAGTCAATTATGAGCCAGAAGACTTTTGAGAAACTGTGGGGCAACCAGGCACAAAGGCCAAAACTAAGCCCGATTCATACCAGTCATTGGCAGTGCGGCAGTGAAGGTATCGTACGATGGAACTGTGCATGATTTACCACTATGGATTGTACCAGGCAGGCGATGGCCCAACGCTGTTTGGCAGAAGCTGGCTAGGAAAGATCCGATGGAACTGGGACGACATCAAAGCACTGTCTTCGGTGGATGATGCCTCATGCGCCCAAGTGCTGATCAAGTTTCCGTCGCTATTTGAACCAGGCATCAGCAACTTCACAGGCGCCAAGGTGCAGATTCATCTAGTCCCTAATGCATGGCCCGACCATCACAAGGCTCGAGTGGTTCCATATATGATGTGGGAGAAAGTCAAGATCGAACTGGACAGACTTTAACGAGAGGGAATCATATCGCCAGTCGAGTTCAACGAGTGGGCCAGTCGAATTGTTCCGGTGTTGAAAAGCGATGGCATGGTCAGAATCTGCGGAGACTACAAGGTAATGATCAACCGAGTCTCGTTACAAGACCAATATCTGCTACCCAAAGCGGATGACTTGTCTGCAATGCTAGCAGGGAGGAAGTCGTTCACCAAACTGGATCTAACCTCTGCTTACATGACACAGGAGCTGGCTGAATCTTCGAAAAGATTGATGTGCATCAACACGCACAAAGGATTGTTTATATACCACAGATGCCCTTTTGGGATTCGCTCGGCTGCTGCCATCTTCCAGAGGAACATGGAGAGTCTGCTGAAATCGGTTCTGCGCACCGTTGTGTTTCAAGACGACATCCTGATCACTGGTCATGACACCACCTAACACTGCACAACCTGGAAGAGGTTCTAAGTCAACTAGACAGAGTGGGACTCAGGCTGAAACCCTCCAAGTGTGTTTTCCTGGCACCAGAGGTCGAATTTTTGGGGAGAAAGATTGCGACGGACGGCATCAGACCCACGGACTCTAAGACGAAGGCCATGAAGAATGCACCAGACCACAAAATTTCACAGAGCTGCGTTCGTTCCTGGGACTCCTCAACTATTTTGGTAACTTTCTACCCGGGTTGAGCACTTTGCTGGAACCTTTGCATTTATTGCTACGTAAGGGTGATGACTGGGTTTGGGGTAAATCTCAAGAGACAGCCTTTGAGAAGGCCGGAAACCTGCTATGATCTAACAAGTTACTTGTATTGTATGACCCGTGTAAATGTTTAGTACTAGCTTGTGATGCATCTTCGTACGGGGTCAGTTGTGTGTTATAGCAAGCCAATGTGTCAGGCAAACTGCAACCGGTTACATATACATCCGAGAAGTTTATCTAAGACTGAAAGAGCCTACAGTATGGTTGAGAAAAAAGCAGTAGCATGTGTATACGGGGTTAAGAAAATGCACCAATACCTATTTGGACTCCAGTTCGAGCTTGAAACTGACCACAAACCGCTCACTTTGCTGTTTTCAGAAAGCAAAGGTATAAACATCAATGCTTCATCCCGCATTCAAAGATGGGCACTAACATTATCTGTGTATGATTATGTAATCCGCCACAGACCAGGCACTGAGAACTGTGCTGATGCCCTCAGTCGGCTACTATTGCCCACCACTGGGGTGGAAATGGCACAACCTGCAAACTTGCTTCTTGTAATGGATGTTTTTGAGAGTGAGGGGTCACCCATCATGGCTCGCCAGATCAGGACCTGGACTAGCCAGGACCCCGTGCTATCACCAGTAAAAAACTGTGTACTTAATGGGAGCTGGTTGGCTGTGCCCGGGGAAATGCAAGACGAAATTAAGCCGTTTTACCGACGCAAGGATGAAATGTCCATCCAATCGGATTGCCTCCTATGGGGGAATCACGTGGTTTTTGCCAAAAAAAGGCAGGGAAACATTTATTTGCGACTGACACAGTACCCACCCAGGCATAGTCATGATGAAGGCTATCACCAGGTCGCATTTTTGGTGGCCTGGTATTGACTCGGAATTGGACTCATGCATACACCAATGTAACACTTGCTCACAGTTGAGCAATGCACCAAGGGAAGCCCCACTGAGTCTATGGTCATGGCCCTCCAAACCGTGGTCCAGGGTTCACGTAGATTTCGCTGGCCCCTTTCTAGGGAAGATGTTCCTAGTAGCAGTGGACGCTTACTCTAAATGGATTGAATGTACAATAATGTCGTCATGTACGTCCACTGCCACCATTGAAAGCATCCGGGCCATGTTCGCCACCCATGGTTTGCCAACGTCCTTGTCAGTGACAATGGACCATGTTTCACCAGCTCGGAATTCAACGAGTTCATGACCCGCAATGGCATCAAATTTGTCAGGTCTTCCCCGTTTAAGCCCGCATTCAATGGTCAAGTGGAACGGGCAGTCCAAACCATCAAGCAGAGCTTGAAACGCGTGACAGACGGTTCCCTGCAGACCCAGCTGTCTCGGATTCTGCTCAGCTACTGCATGCAGCCCCACTCACTTACCGGGGTCCCCCTGCAGAATTGTTAATGAAGAGAGCACTCAAAACCAGGCTCTCTTTAGTCCACCCGGATCGCGATGATCATGTAGAAACCCGGTGTCACCGGCATAACATGTACCACGATCACGCGGCTGAATCACGTGACATTGAGGTTAATAACCCTGTGTTTGTTCTTAATTATGGTCATGGTCCCAAATGGGTTGTTGCCACTGTTTTAGCCAAGGAGGGGAATAGAGTGTTTGTTGTCAAACTTCTGAATGGACAAACGTGCAGAAATCATTTGGATCATACCAAACTGCGATTCACTGACAACCAGGAACAGTTTGAAGAGGATTATTCCATCATTGATCCACCCACACACACCCAACCAGCAATCGACCTTGCGGTCAACCACGAGGATGAACCCACCATGCCCGACAGTCCGATCAGACCAGCCGCGTTGCAGTGCAGCAATGATCCGACCGACTCACCCAGGCCAGGACTTTAATTCAGGCGATCAACCCGGGAACACAGAGCCCTGGATCGCCTCAACTTGTAAATAACTTGTATCTAAGACTTTGGGGGGTAGTGAGGTTATGTATGTAAACATTATAATAGTGTAAGACTTGCCACCAGGGGGAGCACCTGTTGGAGACCCAGGGGTCACCTGCACACCTCGTGCAAGCAAATATAAAAGGTTGTCTGACATGCTGACTCTTCACTCTGGAGTTTTGTTAAAGAGACTAAGGTCACATCAGTTACAGCATACAGTCTTGTGGAGTTATTCTGAACATAACAAGTTCCACTGCCTTGACCGCTCGGGAGGAGTCCTGCAGTACTCGCCCGAGCGGATGTCCCTATTTGACATCATCTGCTGCACAATTTGGCCATCATGAAGGCACAGCCATTGCTAGCTGGCACAGTCACAGCACCTCAGAAGGAGGAGCAGTAGGAGGAGGGGAGGAGGAGGAAGAAGAGAAGGAGGGGAGGAGGAGGTGGAGGAGGAGGACGAGGAGGAGGGGAGGAGAAGGAGGAGGAGGAGGAGGAGGAAGAGGAGGAGGAAGAGGAGGAGGAAGAGGAGGAGGAAGAGGAGGAGGGGAGGAGAAGGAGGAGGAGGAGGAAGAGGAGGAGGAAGAGGAGGAGGAAGAGGAGGAGGAAGAGGAGGAGGAAGAGGAGGAGGAAGAGGAGGAGGAAGAGGAGGACGAGGAGGAGGACGAGGAGGAGGGGAGGAGAAGGAGGAGGAGAAGGAGGGGGAGGAGGAGGAGGAGGAGCAGCAACAGCAGTGACGGAGGAGGCAGCCACTCAATGAGCATTCTGCAAGGATGGTCCGCTAACGGCCTCATCAGATTGGGTTGCAGTGAGTTCGAGCCACTTTTCCCATCAGCTCATCCATCCCTCTCCATACACAGCCCCAAAACTGAAATGACAGACACCACCAAAGATGCAACATTCCAATTAAAATGTATCTCATAACATTGAACAATATCATAACCAACAATTATATTTAAGAATCACCCTAGTGCAGTACCTTATATCCCCTCTTTCGTTGACCTATCCTAACAACCCCCCTCAGTGTATCCCCAGTGGCTGCAGCACGGCTGGTGGAAGGCTGCTGTATGTCGGTGCCAGAGATACAGCTGGCCTGGCAGGACACCCTCGCCCAGCTCTGGGCCTGGACGGCCCAGCTGCAGACTGCACCACCTCAGGTTGGGCGGGGGCAGTCTGGGCTGGCTGGGTGACAGGCAGCGACACGTGCAATGGTGGAGTAGCAGTGGTGGGATCAGGAATGCTGCCATCCTGAGAGAGGACAGCAGGGTCCAGCTCCACTGACACAGTGCCACTCCCCCGGGGCAGCACCTCAGCATCCCCACAGATTGGTGGCCTGCTGCGACACCGTGAGATCCCCGGTGGACTGTGGTGAGCCCAGGGCGATGGCAGCAGTCAGAGCTCACGGGGCATCCAGCTGAGACTGCACGAGAACAGTCCGAGACTTGATGCCACCAACCATTGTCTACATTACAGCACTAAGACGTTGCGTTGCTTCTGCCTGTGCAGCAATGGAAGCTGCCACATCGCCCATGACATGAGTCAGGTGGTCTGGGTCCCCACGGTCTCTCTGGGAGACCACCATCGCCTGCAGACTGGCAATGATGAGCTCCATGGTGTGTGTAGAGCTCTGTGCAATGCTGGAGGTGGACTCCTCCATGCTCCGTACCATTGCCGACAGGCTCTCAGGCACCCTTGCCATTGCACCTATCATCTCCAAGTGCATGGCCATCACCCTTCTTGTGAACGCCTCCCCATCGAGGTCCTCATCAGAGTCCTGTGCAGCAGAACCCGCTCTCCGGGGAGCTGGCTCCTGAGCTACCCTTTCCCCCTGGCCTTACTGCAGCCGGCTAGGCCCCGTGCATCACCCAGTGCAGACCCAGTTACTAAACTTGCCTCTAACGATCGCGTAGTGCCAGTCTCTGAGCTGGTGCCTGCGGGTGAGAGATGCAGTGACACGGTGCTTGGCTCCTCCTCCTCTTCTCCCGCCTCACCCTCACTGGGAGGCTCAGGGACAGGCTGCTCATCTGCCTGATGATCATCTGAAGCATAAATGGCACAAGACTCGCGTTGTAGTGAGGGCAACTAGGTCCATGCAGCACAGCAGAGCAGGTCTCCAGTCGTCTTGGAGAACCCTTGCCACTGGACCAAGACCTGGCTCTGTCAAGCCCGTGTTGTGTCTGGTGTGCAAAGGCCACCCCACATTAAAAAAATCCACGCACAGGCATCTTCCACCCTTCAGAATGTTGTTTTGGACCTGGAATATTAGCTCCTTCATTGAAACACCTGTGAACTCATCCTTCTTTGGCGTGGAAGCAAGTCATCCTTGCTTCGAGGGACGGCCTATGATGATGAGTGAGGGCAGGGGGGCAGGAATGGAGCAAGGAAGATAGACAGTTTCAGGAGCTAGAAAGTGAGAAAGCGTCTGGTTTGACGGGGAAGTGGGATGAGAGAAGGAGAGGGGATGAAGCTACCGTTGTTGTCCCCAGCGGGGTTGACGTTGCCGACGGTCACAGCGCCCACCACCTGCGGGCCAATGAGCCGCAGCACTCGCTCCTCATGGTCTGAGAGCTGCTGGAGGTGCACATCACCCCCGCCTGTTCTCTGCTGCCCCCTCCCATTGTGGGCCATCTTGGCCTGCAAAAGAAAGGAACTTGTGTGAGTCAGAGTGCAGCTATGTGTTTGGGAGATGTGCCTGCTGTGGTTGAATAGCTGTGAATGTAGGCAAGGCGTGAGGTGAGAAAGTGAATTCGGGTAGCTGCACATGTTTGGTAGGTGAGTGGTGCGGGAGTGGTGGTTGGCACAGTGTGCACAGACAGAGGTTCAGAGATTGGTATGTAGGGGTGTGGAGGCATGTACTCACCTTCACCACCCCACTGAGGTCGTTGAACTTCTTGCGACATTGTGTCGGGGTTCGGTCTACAACAGTGCTGGCCGACACCTCCTCAGCCACTTCCCGCCACATCGCCCTGAAGACCTGTGGCGATAGTTTCCTTACTGCTGCAGGGAACTATTGCCCCACCAATGTCTCCAATACCACGTCATTGAATCACCTTGCCCTCTCCCTTCCCTCTCCCTTCCAGCAGCATTTGCAGCAGTCGTCCCCGAAAGTTGTTGCAGTAGCCCACAGCTCTCACTCAAGTGCAGCACTGGTGAAAATGAGCAAGTACAGCTTGATATAACCTTCCCTTTAAGAGCTGGAATCAGCCAGTGTGAAGGATTGAAGGATGATAGCTGAATACAAGTCAGCTGAAATTAGGTAGCGCTCTGCAATTAGCGCCCCTGCAGGTCATTAGCGCCTCATTTACCTCCCCATTCCTTCCGCGGGCACTAAAGCCCAATTTAGCATATGTTAGCAATCGTTTGCGCCTGGCGCCAACTTTTCAAAATTTTAAAAGTCAGCGATGCTCCCGAATTTCGTCCTCTGAGGCAAACATGTAGTTTGGGACTGGAGTCACATGTAGACGTGACCAGGTAGAGGTGGCAGGTTCCTTTCTCTGAAGGACATTGGTGAACCCAGTTTCCTAACTTTTGCCGGATAACAGCAAAAACTCGTGGCAGTAAGTGGCCATAATCTTCAAGTCACAGGGGTCGGAATTTGTTTTTTTAACACCAGCCGTTACCGCCGGAGAGGGGCGGGTAACGGGCAGCTCAGTCCTTACCGTCAGAGGCGAGTGGGTTCCTCGCCTCGCTGTAAATTTAGTTGGGCGGTGGAGGCGGTGCCAAGATGTACCGCTGCGCGTTCGGCCGCCGTCCACGTGGTGACATCATCAAACGCGCTGAAATTAGGTGAGCGCGGTGGCTTTACCGGCCAGCGTCCATACAGCCTGGGAAAGGTGGTGGGACATCATGGATCCCGGGCAGGAGCGTCCAGGGAGCAAGGTAAGTGGTTATGTCTATTTTTTTTACTGTTTGGGTATTAATGGGAGCAGTGGCAAGGGTGGGTGTGGGAAAGTGTCAGAAACTTTTTATTTTCATTTTTTTTTTAAACACACACGCCGGCAGCCCACCGCGGGGAAATTCGGTCGGCCTCCTGAGATGCCGCTCCCCTGGCGCCCGAGGGTGAGTGTGCAACGCCACTTTTAGTGCTGCTCTCTCAGCTTTGGGCGTCAAAACTGAATTTTGCAGTTTGAGCTGGCACCTACCACCTGCTGTTAAAATCAACACTCGGCCCGTGGCACCACCTCAAACATGGCGGGACCGAAGTTCAACCCCACAATGTTTATAAACAAGTAATCAATGTCTTGTTACACTATCTTGGGGGCTTTGAGCAGCTGGTTACTGCAGGGAAAGGATGAGGAAGAAAATCTGTGTGTACAGACAGGATACTGTACACATGTCCCTTACAAATGGTAAGAATGCCAAAGTTAGGAAACAAATGGAGTTTGTCGCTTCACGTTAATCTATTAATGAAATATTGAACAATACGCTAGGATGTTATACCAACCTATGGGATTGGTGTACGAAAAGTAGAGTTAATATTGGAATTGAGGAATTGGTGCTGGAGACAGACTGATACTGGATTAGGGATCGACATGGGAGTTAACACAGGACATGCAACAACAACATACTGAATGCGAGACAACGAGAGAGGGAGAGAGAATGAGAGCAAGAACTGGCATTTATTTCACATAGTAAAATGTCGCAGAGTGCTGTTTGGCAGTGGAGAGCACCACCCAATAGTTTGTTATGTGGTCCAGATGGATCTGGCAATGAATGGTGAAACCTGTTGTCCGTCACAAACATTCAAGTCTGTGTGCCTTTGACTTAAGGGACCAGACTGAGAGTCATACCTGCAGGAACAAACAGGGTGAGGGAGAGTAATGGTTTTAGTGGAGACAAGGGCATCCAAGGTCGAGGTGATGGTGGGATTGAAGGTGATGGTGGTGAATGAAAGCGGGCGATGGACACCTGTCCATGAGATAGAGAGAGCGTGATGGACACCTGTCAGTGAGATAGAGAGAGAGTGATGGACACCTGCCAGTGAGATAGAGAGAGAGTGATGGACACCTGTCAGTGAGATAGAGAGAGAGTGATGGACACCTGCCAGTGAGATAGAGAGAGAGTGATGGACACCTGTCAGTGAGATAGAGAGAGAGTGATGGACACCTGCCAGTGAGATAGAGAGAGAGTGATGGACACCTGTCAGTGAGATAGAGAGCGAGTGATGGACACCTGTCAGTGAGATAGAGAGCGATGGAGAAAGGTAAACTATCCCTCCTTGTCCTTCTCGACCTGTCTGCAGCCTTTGACACGGTTGACCACTCCATCCTCCTCCAGCGCCTCTCCACCATCGTCCAGCTGGGTGGGACTGCACTCGCCTGGTTCCATTCTTATCCATCTAATCGTAGCCAGAGAATCACCTGCAACGGCTTCTCTTCCCACCCCCCGCATCGTTACCTCTGGTGTCCCCCAAGGATCTATCCTTGGCCCTTCCTATTTCTCATCTATATGCTGCCCCTTGGCGACATCATCCGAAAACACGGCGTCAGTTTCCACATGTACGCTGATGACACCCAGCTCTACCTCACCACCACTTCTCTCGACCCCTCCTCGGTCTCTAAATTGTCAGACTGCTTGTCCCACATCCAGTTCTGGATGAGCAGAAATTTTCTCCAATTGAATATTGGAGAAGACCAAAGCCATTGTCTTTGGTCCCTGCCACAAACTGCGTTCCCCAGCCACTGACTCCATCCCAGGATGTGACTATGAAGTAATTCTGTTGAGCAGCTCTCATTGGGTAATGAACTATATGAGTTAATGCTGAACAGTTAGTGTTTTTGAGCTGAATTTCTGCCATTTGTTAGTCTGTAGTATAGCATGCTGGATCCTAGGAACCATTCCTTGGTGCAGGCGCGAAGGGCTGAATGGCTGCTCCTGCATCTATTTTCTATATTTCTTGTTTCAATGCCTTGTGTCAGAGTAGCTGGAGTTGGCAGAGTCTGCTTGACTCTAGTTGAAGGGGATGGGCCTTGGTGTAGTGAAGGGTTAATGAAAATCAACTGGGGTACGTTGGAAACCAGCGCCTTGTTGTATCTTCATCACTTGTGAAGGAGGGGATTACCTTACACCCTCTCCTGCATGTGTCTTCCCTCAGGCCACACATGTTGTGTTAGTTTGTGCAGCAAACATCATAATAAACATCTTAGAAAGTTTAGGCTGTGCACAGGATTTCTATAAACTGTTGATCCGAATGTAAATCAATGACACGCATGGCAGATTTACTCATTCATTCAAGGAATCAGCGTGTCTACAGGCATCAGAATAAAATAACAATATGCATTTATACAGTGCCTTTATCATAGTCAAACCTCCCAGGGTGCTTCACAGCAGCGCGATCAGACAACATCCCAGGGTGCTTCACAGCAGCGCGATCAGATAACATCCCAGGGTGCTTCACAGCAGCGCGATCAGACAACATCCCAATCAGACAACATCCCAGGGTGCTTCACAGCAGCGCGATCAGACAACATCCCATGGTGCTTCACAGCATTGTGATCAGACAACATCCCAGGGTGCTTCACAGCATTGTGATCAGACAACATCCCAGGGTGCTTCACAGCAGCGCGATCAGACAACATTTCACACTGAACCACAGGAGATATTAGGTTATGTGACCAAAAGCTTGGTCAAAGAGTTAGGTTTTGTTCGAGGAGAGAGCGGTATTGAGGCAGAAAGGTTTAGGGAGGGAACTGTAGAACTTGGGGCCAAGGCTGCTGAAGGTTCAGCCACCAATGCACCCATGGGCAGACACCACCGAAGTCAGTCCTTGCACTTAACCACAGGGACTTCGAGCAGTGGGCTTTCCAGATGTAGAATTGTGGACCAAGGAATGTTGGAGCAGACATTATGGCCTAGAAAATGGTCTCCTTAACGTCTCCCGCTATCGCCTCCGGGGAATGCTAAAAGGGCGCTAATCACGTACCAACCGTGTGCGACGAGATGAACGATTCCCGCTAACGTTGGCGGGAGGATCGCAGTGGCAGTTGGACGTTGTGGCCCGATCTTCTTCGCCCGGAGATCGTGACAGCATCGGCGTGCACATCGCCCTGGACATGAACTTGGATTCCATCCCCGCAGCATCGCCAGATGACTACACCGAGAGCTGCAGGTGGTGTTGATCAGGAGGCCGGGCGCTCCTGGGGACAATGCTTAATGGTGGACGAGGTACGCTAAAAAATTTCAAAAATGGTGTTTGTCACATTTTTTTCGATCCTCTTTGCTAGCAATCGATCGGCCCGGCACTCTGCTAATCGGGGCTGGATCAGGGGAGTTTGTGGGGCTGATCGGGGAGTGTGTGGGGCTGATCGGGGGAGTGTGTGGGGCTGGATCGGGGAGTGTGTGGGGCTGGATCGGGGAGTGTGTGGGGCTGGATCGGGGAGTGTGTGGGGCCGGATCAGGGAGTGTGTGGGGCTGATCGGGGCCGGATCGGGGAGCGCGTGGGGCCGGATCGGGGGAGTGTGTGGGGTTGATCAGGGCCGGATCGGGGGAGTATGTGGGGCTGATCGGGGCCGGATCGGGGGAGTGTGTGGGGCCGGATCAGGGAGTGTGTGGGGCTGATCGGGGCCGGATCGGGGGAGTGTGTGGGGCCGGATCGGGGCCGTGTGTGGGGCTGATCGGGGCTGGATCGGGGGAGTGTGTGGGGCCGGATCGGGGAGTGTGTGGGGCTGATCGGGGCCGGATCGGGGGAGTGTGTGGGGCCGGATAGAGCCGGATCGGGGAGTGTGTGGGGCTGATCGGGGCCGGATCGGGGGAGCGTGTGGGGCAGATTGGGGGAGTGTGTGGGGCTGATCGGGGCCGGATCGGGGGAGTGTGTGGGGCTGATCGGGGCTGGATCGGGGGAGTGTGTGGGGCCGGATCGGGGAGTGTGTGGGGCTGATCGGGGCTGGATCGGGGGAGTGTGTGGGGCCGGATCGGGGAGTGTGTGGGGCTGATCGGGGGAGTGTGTGGGGCCGGATCGGGGAGTGTGTGGGGCTGATCGGGGCTGGATTGGGGAGTGTGTGGGGCTGATTGGGGGAGTGTGTGAGGCTGATCGGGGCCGGATCGGGGGAGTGTGTGGGGCTGATCGGGGCTGGATCGGGGGAGTGTGTGGGGCCGGATCGGGGTGTGTGTGGGGCTGATCGGGGCTGGATCGGGGGAGTGTGTGGGGCCGGATCGGGGAGTGTGTGGGGCTGATCGGGGGAGTGTGTGGGGCCGGATCGGGGAGTGTGTGGGGCTGATCGGGGGAGTGTGTGGGGCTGGATCGGGGAGTGTGTGGGGCTGATCGGGGCTGGATTGGGGAGTGTGTGGGGCTGATTGGGGGAGTGTGTGGGGCTGATCGGGGCCGGATCGGGGGAGTGTGTGGGGCTGATCGGGGCTGGATTGGGGAGTGTGTGGGGCTGATTGGGGGAGTGTGTGGGGCTGATCGGGGCCGGATCGGGGAGTGTGTGGGGCTGATCGGGGCTGGATCGGGGGAGTGTGTGGGGCCGGATCGGGGGAGTGTGTGGGGCTGATCGGGGCTGGATTGGGGAGTGTGTGGGGCCGGATCGGGGAGTGTGTGGGGCTGATCGGGGCTGGATTGGGGAGTGTGTGGGGCTGATTGGGGGAGTGTGTGGGGCTGATCGGGGCCGGATCGGGGGAGTGTGTGGCGCTGATCGGGGGAGTGTGTGGGGCTGATCGGGGCTGGATCGGGGGAGTGTGTGGCGCTGATCGGGGCCGGATCGGGGGAGTGTGTGGGGCTGATCGGGGGAGTGTGTGGGGCTGATCGGGGCCGGATCGGGGGAGTGTGTGGGGCCGGATCGGGGGAGTGTGTGGGGCCGGATCGGGGAGTGTGTGGGGCTGATCGGGGCTGGATCGGGGGAGTGTGTGGGGCTGATCGGGGCCGGATCGGGGGAGTGTGTGGGGCTGATCGGGGGAGTGTGTGGGGCTGATCGGGGCTGGATCGGGGGAGTGTGTGGGGCCGGATCGGGGAGTGTGTGGGGCTGATCGGGGCTGGATCGGGGGAGTGTGTGGGGCTGATCGGGGCCGGATCGGGGGAGTGTGTGGGGCTGATCGGGGGAGTGTGTGGGGCTGATCGGGGCTGGATCGGGGGAGTGTGTGGGGCCGGATCGGGGAGTGTGTGGGGCTGATCGGGGCCGGATCGGGGGAGTGTGTGGGGCTGATCGGGGGAGTGTGTGTGGGGCTGATCGGGGCTGGATCGGGGGAGTGTGTGGGGCCGGATCGGGGAGTGTGTGGGGCTGATCGGGGCCGGATCGGGGGAGTGTGTGGGGCTGATCGGGGGAGTGTGTGGGGCTGATCGGGGGAGTGTGTGGGGCTGATTGGGGGAGTGTGTGGGGCTGATCGGGGCTGGATCGGGGGAGTGTGTGGGGCTAATCGGGGCCGGATCGGGGAGTGCGTGGGGTCGGATCGGGGGAGTGTATGGGGCTGATCGGGGCCGGATCGGGGAGTGTGTGGGGCCGGATCAAGCTGGATTGGGGCTACTGTTGGGGGGAAGGTAAGTTTTTAACTTGCAGAGCCCGCCCTGATGGCCCTTGCCTTTCAAGGAGGGAAGGGGCCTCTTGATGTGGTGGAGCTGCATGGCCCAGTGTGCCCAGTACCGCCCCCCCGCCTTGCGTCCTGTCCAGCTCCAGCGAGGATGTGGAGCGTTTCATTTAGCAATCCACTTCCTTCCTGGAGCACAAACCCCAGATGGTTTTAAAGTTGAAAATCATTAGCGACTGGCACTAATTTTTTTAACTTTTAAAAGTTGGCACCCAAATGGGGCGCCCCCAAATTTCTCCCCCGACTAATTTTTAAATATTATCTGTTTATCAAGATAAGTGATCTCACTGGAACTCTGTTTAAGGCACTCAGTCTCAGTATCAAACACTCCCAGGGCAGGTACTGGGGGTTAGATACAGAGTAAAGCTCCTTCTACACTGTCCCATCAAACACTCCCAGGGCAGGTACAGCACAGGTTAGATACAGAGTAAAGCTCCCTCTACATTGTCCCATCACGGCGAGGGGCGGAGCTGAGGGAGGGAGCGGAGCTGGGGGAGGGGCGGAGCTGGCGTAGGGGGTGGAGCTAGAGGAGGGGGAGGGGGCTGAGCTGGGGTCAGGGTTGGAGGTGGGGGAGGGGGCTGAGCTGGGGGAGGGGTTGGAGGTGGGGGAGGGGGCTGCGCTGGGGGAGGGGGTTGGGCACGGGGAGGGGATGAAGCTGGGGGAGGGGCAGAGTTGGGGTTTGGGGCGGAGCTGGGGGTGGGGTTGGAGGTGGGGGAGGGGGCTGAGCTGGGGGAGGAGTTGGTGGTGGGGGAGGGGGCTGAGCTGGGGGAGGGGGCTGGGCACAGGGAGGGGGTGAAGCTGGGGGAGGGGCGGAACTGGGGTACAGGGCGGAGCTGGGGGAGTGGTTGGAGGTGGGGGAGGGGCGGAGCTGGGGAAGGGGCGGAGCTGGGTGGATGGGGCGGAGCTGGGTGGATGGGGCGGAGCTGGGTGGATGGGGCGGAGCTGGGGGGTGGAGCTGGGGGAGGGGGCAGAGCTGGGGGAGGGGGGAGCTGCGGGAGGGGACAGCTGGGGGCGGGGCAGAGCTGGGGGAGGGGGCTGAACAGGGGGAGGGGGCGGAGCTGGGTGGAGGGGGCGGAGGCGGGGGAGGGGGCAGAGGGGACGGAGCTGGGGGAGGGGTTGAGTTGGGGGAGGGGCGGAGCTGTGGAAGGGCTTGAGCTGGGGTAGGAGGCGGAGCTGGGGAAAGGGTTCAGCTGGGGGAGGGGCTGAGCTGGGTGAGGGGGCGGAACTGGGGGAGGGGCTGAGCTGTGGGAGGGGCTGAGCTGGGGTGAGGCAGAGCTGGGGAGGGCTTGAGCTGGGGGATGTGGGAGCTGGGGGAGGGGCTGAGCCCAGGGAGGGGCTGAGCTTGGGTGAGGCAGAGCTGGGGGAGGGCTTGAGCTTGTGGAGGGCTTGAGCTGGGGGAGGGGTTAGGGGATAGCTGGGGGAGGGGGTAGCTGGGGGAGGGGCTGTGCCCAGGAAGGGGCTGAGCTGGGGGAACAGTTTGATAGGGACATACTTTCAGAGTTCACACTGTGAGGGTACTCCTTGAACCACACTAGTCCTGAGGAACAGTAAGAGGTTCAAAGCAACAGCTAAGATGTACCCGCTCTGCAAAAAACAAGACTTTGAGCATGTTTGCCAAGTGGGAACTCTCTTAAAGCTGGTACTGCTCCTCTTCCCTGCAAGGTCGCCATTTATTGCCCATCCCCCATTGTCCCTTGAGAAGGTGGTGGTGAGCCGCCTTCTTGAACCACTGCAGTCCATGTGGTGAAGGTGCTCCCACAGTGCTGTTAGGGAGGAAGTTCCAGGATTGTGACTCAGCGACGATGAAGGAACGGCCGATATATTTCCAAGTCAGGATGGTGTGTGACTGGGAGGGAACTTGGAGGTGATGGTGTTCACATGCGCCTACTGCCTTTGACCTTCTAGGTGGTAGAGGTCACGGGTTTGGGAGATACTGTTGTACACAAGGACATAAGAAATAGGATGAGGAGCAGGCCACATGGCCTCTCGAGCCTGCTCCGCCATTCAGTACGATCATGGCTGATCATTGACCTCAACTCCACTTGGTGAGTTGTTGTAGTGCATCTTGTAGATGGTACACACTGCAGCCATGGTACGACAGTGATGGAGGGAGTGAATGTTTAAGGTGGTGGATGGGGTGCCAATCAAGCGTCCTGGATGGTGTTGAGCTTCTTGAGTGTTGTTGCAACTGTACTCATCCAGGCAAGTGGAGAGTGTTCCATCACACTCCTGACTTATGCCTTGTAGATGGTGGAAAGACTGGTGGAAAAATATTAGCTAGGTCATAGCTAGAGTACTGTATACAATTCTGGTCACCACATTACAGGAAGGATGTAATTGCACTGGAGAGGGTACAGAGGAGATTTACGAGGATGTTGCCAGGACTGGAGAATTTTAGCTATGAGGAAAGATTGGATAGGCTGGAGTTGTTATCTTTGAAACAGAGGAGGCTGAGGGAAGTTTTAATTGAGGTGTATAAAATTATGAGGGGTCTATTTCCCTTAGCAGAGGGGTCAATAACCAGCGGGCATAGATTTAAAGTAATTTGCGGGAGGTTTAGAGGGGAGATGCGAGGGGAAATTACTTCACCCAGAGGGTGGTGAGGGTCTGGAACTCACTGCCTGAAAGGGTGGCAGAGGCAGAAACCCTCACCACATTTAAAAAGTACTTGGATGTGCATCTGAAGTGCCGTAACCTACAGGGCTACGGACCTCGAGCTGGAAAGTAGGATTAGGCTGGTTAGCTCTTGGTCGGCCGGCGCGGACATGATGGGCCGAAATGGCCTCCTTCCATTCTGTAAATTTCTAAGATTCCATAAGCTCCATCAAAGCACTGACCACACTCGACCAGCTCCGTTGGACGGGCCACATTGTTCGCATGCTTGATACAAGACTCCCAAAGCAACTCCTACACAGCAAGCGAGCCCCAGGTGGGCAGAGGAAACGTTACAAGGACACCCTCAAAGCCTCTTTGATAAAGTGTAACATCCCCACCGACACCCTGGGAGTCTCTAGCCAAAGATCGCCCGAAGTGGAGGAAGAGCATCCGGGAGGGCGCTGAGCACCTCGAGTCTTGTCGCCAAGCGCAGGCAGCGGAAAGAGCGTGTGGCAAACCAGACTCCCCACCCACCCTTTCCTTCAACCACTGTCTGCCCCACCTGTGACAGTGACTGTAATTCCGTATTGGACTGTACAGTCACCTGAGAACTCACTTTTAGAGTGGAAGCAAGTCTTCCTCGATCTCGAGGGACTGCCTATGATGATGCTGCTGCCTCCGAGAGGCGGGGATGGAGCGGAGAGGCCTTCCTGACCGGGGGCTCTGCTCGAGGAAGAAGTGGAGCGCCCTCAGGCCGTCCTGGTGGAGGATGGAAGTGTAGAGGGATTGGACGTCCATGGTGAAAAGGGGACGGTTGGGGCCAGGAAACTGGAAACTGTTAAAGTGACGGAGGGCGTCGGAGGAGTCGCGGATGTAGGTGGGAAGAGACTGGACAAGGGGAGAAAAAATAGAGTTGAGATAGGAAGAAATCAGTTCTGTGGGGCAAGAACAGGCTGAAATGATGGGTCTACCGGGACAATCCTGTTTGTGGATCTTGGGAAGGAGGTAGAAGCGGGCTGTGTGGGGTTGGGGAACTAGGAGGTTGGTGGCTGTGGAGGGAAGATCTCCAGAGGAGATGAGATCAGTGACGGTCTGGGAAATGATGGCGTGATGTTCGGTTGTGGGGTCATGTTCCAGGGGGAGGTAGAAGGAGGTGTCAGAGAGTTAGCGATCAGCCTCTGCAAGGTAGAGGTCGGTTCGCCAAACAACAACAGCACCACCCTTGTCAGCGGGGTTAATGGCAAGGTTGGGGTTGGTTCTGAGTGAGTGGAGTGCTGCAAGTTCAGAGGGAGGGAAGTTGGAGTGAGTGCGGGGAGCAGAGAGATTGAGACGGTCGATGTCCCATCGGCAGTTTGCAAAGAAGAGGTTTAGAGAGGGTAAGAGGCCAGAGGGAAGGGTCCAGGTAGACCAAGAATTCTGAAAGCGGGAGAAAGGGTCAGCTGTGCCGAAGAAGTGGGCATGGAGGCGGAAAAAGAGCTCAGCATCGTGCCGAGCTCGAAATTCATTGAGGGGATGAAGCTCAGGCCTTTGCTGAGGACCGATCGTTCGGGGTCAGAGAGGGGAAGGTCAGAGGGCATAGTGAAAACATGGCAGGGGGTCAGAGGGAAGTGTAGGGGAAGAAGGTTCTGGAGAGGCTTTGATGTCCAAGAGTTGTTGAAGCTTACGATCCTTGACACTTGAAAGGAAGGAAAAAAGTTTTTCGTTAAAGTGCCGGATGAGGCGAAGGATGAACTGGAACTGTGGACCAGGACAGCGTAGAGACAGAGTGAGTCGGTGCTGCTGGAGAGAGAGGGCGAGAGTGTGCATGTGGCAGCACAGAGCGTTGAGTGTGGATCCCAGGATCTCGGTACTCTCACCTCACCTTGGGACTCAGCTCTTCTGTCCATGATTGGACCAAGGAGGAGGTCTGGAGCCCAGTGGTCCTGGCAGAACCCAAGCTGAGGATTGGTGAGCAGGTTATTGGTGAGTAAGTGTCGCTCGATAGCACTGTCAATGACACCTTCCATCACTTTGCTGATGATTGAGAGTAGACTGATAGGGCGGTAATTGGCTGAATTGGATTTTTCCTGCTTTTTGTAGACAGGACATACCTGGGCAGTTTTTCACTTTGCCGGATAGATGGCAGTCGGATAGATACCCAAAAAGCTTGGCTAGAGGCACAGTTAGTTCTGGAGCACAAGTCTTCAGCACAACAGCCAGGATGTTGTCGGGACCCAGAGCCTTTGCTGTATCCAGTGCGCTCAGCCATTTCTTGATATCACGTGGAGTGAATCGAATTGGCTGAAGACTGGTTTCTGTGATGGTGGGGACCTCAGGAGGAGGCCGAGATGGATCATCCACTTGGCAATTCTGCCTGAAGATGGTTGTAAACACTTCAGCCTTGTCTTTTGCACTCACGTGCTGGGCTCCGCCATCATTGAGGATGGGGATATTCATGGAGCCTCCTCCTCCCGTTAGTTGTTTAATGGTCCACCACCATTCACGACTGGGTGTGGCAGGACTACAGAGCTTTGATCTGATCCGTTGATTGTGGGATTGCTTAGCTCTGTCCATACCATGCTGTTTCTGCTGTTTAGCATGCATGTAGTCCTGTGTTGCAGCTTCCCCAGGTTGGCACCTCATTTTTAGGTATACCTGGTGCTGCTTTTGGCATGCCCCTCTACACTCCTCATTGAACCAGAGTTGGTCTCCTGGCTTGATGGTAATGGTAGAGTGAGGGAAATGCCAGGCCATGAGGTTACAGATTGTGGTGGAATACAATTCTGCTGCTGCTGTTGGCCCACAGCGCCTCATAGATGCCAGTTTTGAGCTGCTAGATCTGTTCTGAATCCATCTCAATTAACACAGTGGTAGTGCCACACAACATGATCAAGGGTGTTCTCAGTGTGAAGATGGGACTTTGTCTCCACAATGACTGTGCGGTGATCACTGCTACCAATACTGTCATGGACAGATGCATCTGCAACAGGTAGATTGGTGAGGACCAGGTCAAAATGGTTTTTCCCTCATGTTGCTTCTCTCACCATCTGCTGCAGGCCCAGTCTGGCAGTCATGTCCTTCAGGACTCGGCCAGCTCAGTCAGTAGTGGTGTTACTGAACCACTCCTGGTGATGGACATTGAAGTCCAGCTGACAGACCAGTAACAGTGTGGGGATGATAGCGTATCTGATTTTTTAATTTCTTTGTGTAGCATTCGGCTAAGATTTGAAGCTGGATGAGCGGCAGCAGTCGTTACTGGTTACTGGTTACACACGGACCCTGCATCACCACTTCGAGTATCACGGTCAATGGGCCAAGGTGTTGGCTCAGGATCCGGAGGTTGGGACACCGTTACGGCTTGAAACTCACGTCTGTCAGTCTGCTTCTTACGGTCCTGCTGATGATGCATTAAACAGACGCCGTATGAGTATGGGACTCTTCCAAGAAGAGTTGGAGGGGAGGGAGGGGGAGGTCTTTTGGTGTCCTGTACCATAAAGCTGGATTAACTGATCATTCAGCCTGTGATTTATTTGTTAGCCAGTCTACCAGTCACTGCAACTCAACGTGATTCCTTGTGCCAATCCATTCAGCCATTTTCCCATAACCGAGCATAATCTACATAGAAACATCTCCTTTCCATTCCCATCAAAACCGCAAATCTCCCCATTCGCCGCACATATCTGTTGTCAACCACACACTGCATCAAAAAGCAGATCATCGGGTCATTTATCCCATTGTGCTGCGGAAAGTTTCAGTGTGCAAACTGGCCCCATGTTTCCTACATTACAGCAGTGACGGGCTCTCACTGACAGGTGTCCATCACTCTCTCTATCTCACCGACAGGTGTCGATCACTCTCCCTCTATCTCACTGACAGGTGTCTATCACTCTCCCTCTATCTCACTGACAGGTGTCCATCACATTCCCTCTATCTCACTGACAGGTGTCTATCACTCTCCCTCTATCTCACTGACAGGTGTCCATCACTCTCCCTCTATCTCACTGACAGATGTCTATCACACTCCCTCTATCTCACTGACAGGTGTCCATCACATTCCCTCTATCTCACTGACAGGTGTCCATTACTCTCCCTCTATCTCACTGACAGGTGTCTATCACTCTCCCTCTATTTCACTGACAGGGTTCTATCACATTCCCTCTATCTCACTGACAGGTGTCCATCACACTCCCTCTATCTCACTGACAGGTATCCATCACTCTCTCTCTATCTCACTGACAGGTATCCATCACATTCCCTCTATCTTACTGACAGGTGTCGATCACTCTCCCTCTATCTCACTGACAGGTGTCTATCACTCTCCCTCTATCTCACTGACAGGTGTCTATCACACTCCCTCTATCTCACTGTCAGGTGTCCATTACTCTCCCTCTATCTCACTGACAGGTGTCTATCACTCTCCCTCTATCTCACTGACAGGGTTCTATCACACTCCCTCTATCTCACTGACAGGTGTCTATCACATTCCATCTATCTCACTGACAGGTGTCTATCACTCTCTCTTTGTCTCACTGACAGGTGTCCATCACTCTCTCTCTCTCTATCCCTGCTGAGGCACTGAAGTATGGCGGAGAGGCGCTGTAGGCATGCATACACGACATCATCTCTCTCCTCTGGAGGGAGGAGAGCATGCTGGGAGATCTTAGAGATGCAGTGCTCGTGACCATCTTTAAAAAAGGGGACAAGTCCGACTGCAGCAACTACAGGGGAATCTCCCTGCTATCAGCCACTGGGAAAGTCGTCGCTAGAGTTCTCCTCAACCGTCTTCTCCCTGTGGCTGAGGAGCTCCTCCCGGAGTCACAGTGCAGATTTCGTCCCCTACGGGGCACAACGGACATGATTTTTGCAGCGTGACAGCTGCAGGAAAAATGCCGGGAACAGCACCAGCCCTTTTACATGGCCTTCTTCGATCTTACAAAAGCCTTTGACACTGTCAACCGCGAGGGTCTATGGAGGTTCTCCTCTGTTTCGGATGCCCCCAAAAGTACGTCACCATCCTCCGCCTGACCACAACGACATGCAGGCCGTAATCCCTACCAATGGATCCATCACAGACCCAATTCATGTCCGGACCAGGGTCAAGCAGGGCTGCGTCATTGCCCAAATCCTCTTCTCAATCTTCCTCGCTGCCATGCTCCACCTCACAGTTGATAAGCTCCCCGCTGGAGTGGAACTAAACTACAGAACCAGTGGGAAGCTGTTCAACCTTCGCCGTCTCCAGGCCAGGTCCAAGACCACTCCAACCTCTGTCGTCGAGCTACAGTACGCGGACAATGCCTGCGTCTGTACACACACAGAGGCTGAACTCCAGGGCACAGTCGACATATTTACCGAGGTGTACAAAAGCATGGGCCTTACGCTAAACATTAGTAAGACAAAGGTCCTCCACCAGCCTGTCCTCACCATACAGCACTGTCCACCAGTCATCAAGATCCATGGTGTGACCCTGGACAACGTGGACCACTTCCCCTATCTTGGGAGCCTCCTATCAACAAGAGCAGGCATCGATGACGAGATCCAGCACCGCCTCCAGTGCGCCAGTGCAGTCTTCGGCTGCCTGAGGAAAAGAGTGTTTGAAGACCAGTCCCTCAAAACTGTCACCAAGCTCATGGTCTACAGGGCTGTAGTAATACCCGCCCTCCTGTATGGCTCAGAGACATGGACCATGTACAGTAGACACCTCAAGTCGCTGGTGAAATACCACCAGCGATGTCTCCGCAAGATCCTACAAATCCCCTGGGAGGACAGACGCACAAACATTAGCATCCTCGTCCAGGCCAACATCCCCAACATTGAAGCACTGACCACACTTGATCAGCTCCGCTTGGCAGGCCACGTAGTTCACATGCCAGACACGAGACTCCTAAAGCAGGTGCTCTACTCAGAACACTTCCACGGCAAACGAACCAAAGGTGGTCAGCGGAAACGTTACAAGGACACCCTCAAAGCCTCCCTGATAAAGTGCGACATCCCCACTGACACCTGAGAGTCCCTGGCCATAGACCGCCCTAAGTGGAGGAAGTGCATCCGGGAGGGCGCTGAGCACCTTGAGTCTCGTCGCCGAGAGCATGCAGAAATCAAGCGCAGGCAGCAGAAGGAGCGTGCGGCAAACCAATCCCACCCACCCCTTCCCTCAACAACCATCTGTCCCACCTGTGACAGGGACTGTGGTTCTCCTATTGGACTGTTCAGCCACCTAAGGACTCATGCTAAGAGTGGAAGCAAGTCTTCCTCGATTCCGAGGGACTGCCTATGATGATGATGATGATGATCTCTCTATCTCACTGACAGGTGTCCATCACTCTCTCTCTATCTCACTGACAGGTGTCCATCACTCTATCGCTCTCTCTCTCTCTCTCACTCAGACAGGTGTCCCTCACACACACTCTATCTCACCGACAGGTGTCCATCACACTCTCTCTATCTCATTGACACATGCCCATCACTCTCTCTCTCACTCACTGACAGGTGTCCCTCTCTCTATTTCTCTCTCACTCTCTCACTCTCTCACTCTCTCACTCTCTCACTCTCACTGACAGGTGTCTATCACTCTCACTCACAGGTGTCTATCACTCTCACTCTCTCTCTCTCTCTCTCTCTCTCACTGACAAGTGTCTATCACTCTCACTCTCTCTCTCTTTCTCTCACTGACAGATGTCCATCACTCTCTCTCACTTACTGACAGGTGTCTATCACACACTCTATCTCTGACACATATTCATCACACTCTATCTCATTGACACATGTCCATCACTCTCTCTCTCGCTCACTGACAGGTGTCCATCACGCTCTCTCTCTATACAGGTGTCTATCACACACTCTCTATCTCTGACACATATCCATCATACTCTCTCTCTCAGACAGCTGTCCATCACACACTCTCTATCTCATTGACCGATGTCCATGACAACAGTAACTACACTTCAAAAGTAATTTGTTGGCTGGGAAGCCTTTGGGGACATCTTGTCGTGAGAAACAATGTATAAATGAAAATCTGTTTAAAAAAAATTAAATAGCTTTGTGCGAAACTCAGAAGTAACAGAATCTCAGTGGTGTTATGTACAACATGTGGTCTGTCTACAAGGAGGCTCGGTAACGTGACAAATCCTCTGATTATCCTTTAAGAAATGCGAAATAAACTCTGCTTATGTGTTGTCTGCTCAAATAGTTTTCGGCAGAAAACATTGTGCGGGGTGTGGGGGGATGGGGAAGGGGTATACGGAGAAATCACCACGCTGGTTGTGTGTGGAGCCACGGGCTATTTGATGCTCAGTAAACAGCAAGTTGAGGTGGTTGAGTTCAGTCAGTGTCGAGGCCAAATACCAAACACAAAGAGTTGCGTTATTGGAACCGGCGCACATTGCTGAAGTGCTTCAGGTTTTTTGGGAGCAAAACAGGACATTCCTGTGGTCGCAGAATGTTTTGAAAAGCTGGTCCTTAGCAATTTGCCATGAAGTAACTTCCTTCTCACAGCCTTCGAGGTCAATTGTCAACAGCTTTTTCTTTTAAAGCCAGCATTTATTGCCTATCCTTAATTGCCCTTGAGAAGGTGGTGGTGAACTCTTTCCTTGAACCGCTGCAGTCCGTGTGGTGAAGGTGCTCCCACAGTGCTGTTAGGGAGGGAGTTCCAGGATTGTGACCCAGCGATGATAAAGGAACCGCCGATATATTCCCAAGTTAGAATGGTGCGTGACTTGGAGGTGGTGGTGTTCCCATGCGCCTGCTGCCCTTGTCCTTCTAGGTGGTAGAGGTCGTGGGTTTGGGAGGTGCTGCCGAAGAAGCCTTGGCGAGTTGCTGCAGTGCATCTTGCAGACAAAAAAGACTTGCATTTATATTGCGCCTTTCACAACCTTTGCAGACAATTTTTGAAGTGTAGTCACTGTTATAATGTAGGGAACGTGGCAGCCAATTTACACACAGCAAGCGCCCACAAACAGCAATGTGATAATGACCAAATAATCTTTTTTTTTTGTGATGTTTATTGAGGGATAAATATTGGCCCCAGGACATCGGGGATAACTCACCCTGCTCTTTTTCGAAATAGTGCCATGGGATCTTTTACATCCACCCGAGAGGGCAGGCAGAGCCTCGGTTTAATGTCTCATGTGAAAGATGGAACCTCCAATAGCATATCACTCATTCAATACTGCACTGAAGTGTCTGCCTGGATTATTTGCTCAAGTCTCTGAAGTGGCACTTGAACCCACAACCTCTGAGTCAGAGGTGAGAGAGCCACCCATTGAGCCACAGCTGATCGCGGCTGCAGTGTGCCCAGTGCGCCAGTGGTGGAGGGAGAGGAATTTTGAGGTGGTGGATGGGGGGCCAATCAAGTGGACTATTATGTCCTGGATGGTGTCAAAGTGTTGGTGTAGCTACAGCCATCGAGGCCATTGGAGAGTATTCTATCACACTCCTTGTCCCTTGTAGATGGTGGAAAGGCTTTGGGGAGTCAGGAGGTGAGACACTCGCCACAGAATACCCAGCCTCTGACCTGCTCTTGTTGCCACAGTATTTATGTGGCTGGTCCAATTAAGTTTCTGGTCAATGGTGACCTCAGGATGTTGATAGTGGGGGATTCGGTGATGGTAATACCATTGAATATCAAGTTGCGGTGGTTAGACTCTCGCTTGTTGGAGATGGTCGTTGCCTGGCACTTGTGTGGCACGAATGTTACTTACAGCCCAAGCCTGAATGTTGTCCAGGTCTTGCTGCATGCGGGCATTGACTGCTTCATTATCTGAGAAGTTGTGAATAGAACTGAACACTGTGCAATCATCAGTGAACATCCCCACTTCTGACCTTATGATGGAGGGAAGGTCATTGATGAAGCAGCTGAAAATGGTTGGGCCTAGGACACTGCCCTGAGGAACTCCTGCAGCGATGTCCTGGGGCTGTGATGATTGACCTCCAACACCCACAAACATCTTCCTTTGTGCTGGGTATGACTCCAGCCAGTGGAGAGTTTTCCCCCTGATTCCCATTGACTCCAGGTTTACTAGGGCTCCTTGATACCACACTCGGTCAAATGCTGCCTTGATGTCAAGGGCAGTCACTCTCACCTCACCTCACCTCTGGAATTCAGCTCTTTTGTCCATGTTTGGACCAAGGCTGTTATGAAGTCTGGAGCAAATTAAAACAAACATTACTCTTATTATCTAAAAAACAAATGGGGACCTGCAGGGAGAGAATGGGGCAGAGAGACCGAGGGAGAAGAGAAGGGGGGCGGGGGAGAGAGAGAGGGAGTGACGGGGGCGGGGGGGGGGGGGGGGGTGGCGGGAGAGAGAGTGAGAGAGAGAGAGAGCGACAGGGAGAGAGAGAGAGAGAGCGACGGGGAGAGAGAGAGAGAGAGAGAGAGAGAGAGAGAGCGCGACAGAGAGAGCGAGAGAAAGTGCGACGGAGAGAGAGAGAGAGACGGAGAGAGAGAGCGCGAGCACGACGGGGAGAGAGAACGCGAGCGACGGGGCGAGAGAGAGAGCAACGGGGGGGGGAGCGAGAGAGAGAGAGAGAGAGAGAGTGATGGGGAGAGAGAGAGAGCAACAGGGAGAGAAAGAGAGACAGTGACAGGGGAGAGAGAGAGAGTGAGCGACAGGGGAGAGAGAGACTGGGAGAAGGAGACTGGGAGGGGGAGAGGGGGAGAGGGGGAGGGGGAGAGAGACTGGGGAGAGGGAGAGAGAGAGAGAGAGAGAGAGAGAGAGATGGGGAGAGGT